>NW_004797442.1:173438-231343 GCF_000002075.1 Aplysia californica
GGGTTATTGAAAACCAAGCATGTTGTAACACCACTGTGTCAAGGAGAGGAAGAAGTGGGGTTTTATTTACAAAGGGATGCTTTTGTTGTTATTGTAGTGTGCTATGTACATAATATATTTATTATTTTGTCAGGCTGTTCTTTTCAGTAGCTTTCAGAATTTATTCTGTGTCCAACGTAGTAGTATGGTCTTATTGTGTAAGTTTGCTTGTTTTATCAGTTAATTAACTTCACTGTCTTTTGGGGAAAAATCCTTTCTTGATAATACTTTTGACAAATTCGGGGCCCAAGTACGCGGTGTAAGCAGCCCATTGACATACCACATGATGGCTTCAGAAATCCCTTATGCTAATAAAGTGCCTTTGACATGTGTTATGATTGACAGTTACGTGAATAAGTTTTTCAAATGTGTGTGAAAGTCTTATGCCATGACTCTGTGTGTGCTTTTTTCTCAATGCCAGTATTTTTTTAAAAGAGCATTGTCTCAGAATTTTATTACATCAATATTCAAATATCTGACAAAGACTGTTATGGGGCATCAGAACAACAATATGTGGGTGGCATCAAATATAATAATATGTACCATCTATAATGTATGTATACAATGTATAAGTCAACGGTTCAGTTCATGAAACATGTTTGCCATATTTTTCTATTGCAGCCACGAGAAAGAAAAGAAAAAAAATTAATAAATTTTAGAAAAATGTGGCGTCCGGTTTCTTGAACTGGACCATCGAAAGTATAATAAGTTTTGCAAGGTTAATGAACACACAGTTCAATGTGCAAGAGGAGCTCAGTCTTCCCAGGTTTAATTTTGGAAAGTTATACTTTTGAATCAGTTTCTTTTTCTTTGAGTTGTTGCAAAAGATTTAAGTCTGACTCTAGGTTCCAGACTACCATATTCTCTCATTGGTGTAGTCATAATTTATCAGATGAAATATCATTTACCATACCACTTGTGATATTGTAGTAAATTGTTTGACACAGAGCAGCTAGACATTTTGGCTCATTCATACTCGTAGTAGATCCCAAAACTTTTTCTTTTGGTACGCAGAACATTAAAATAAATGTTACGAAGTTGAAATGAATGACCAGAAAGACATGTGAATAGTTGTCACCATCACCAGGGAATGACTTTATGTTTACCTTGTACTTTGAATGAGGGCTCGTAGATGTAGTCTTTAACTTCACATACCTTATTAACCTTTACCGTACGCCGTGTACCAAAAATGGTACAGGACATTTTAAATTTCATTTCATTTTGTTATGGCTAGCTTCACGTCTATGAGCAGCTAAGAATGCCTCAAGTACTGAATTTCCAACATTGAAGCAATGGCCATTAGAAGTTTTGAAATTGATTACCGTTTTCTACCCTACCCCCGATTCGTACGTGGTGCACCAAAAATGACTCACATTGGAAAAAACTGCAGACCCTAAGTCAATACACACTGTCTTGGAAAAAATTTGGAATGCTCTCGATTACGAGTTACGATAACTGTTCCGAAATTGGCACACGGCATATGCACTGCATAGTAAATACCAACGCACGGTAAAGGTTAATAGAACTGTTAACACTGACTATTAAAACCTCAACTACTACTGAACCTGGTTCCCGCACTTATGTAAGCCGTGTGCTTTATGTTGTAGTGACGTGCTCAGGAAGTCTCAAATTTTGTTTGTAAGTATGGGAGGCAAATGAAAGTTTTTAAGCTTGAATAAATAGTTACATGCCCTGAAATGGAAATTTAAGTTCCAGTAAAATTTAGTGTCAGACATTATCATGTTATCATGTTGAAATTTTTAACACAACATATTTCAAAACAATCTCCGGCATGGGGCAAGGAAAATAGCTTAATGGGGAACAAATTAAACACATTTTGCATGTGCTTTGACACTGCACTCAGGCTTTAGTGAACTTTAGTGTAGTTTTTATTGGTTTGGGAACACTTTTCTTGTGGAAATCAGGTCCTTTGAAATAATGATGCAAGGCAAGATCTGTTTGTTTTCAAAATGTAAAAATTATGTTGCAAGTGACAGATCTAAACATCGTAATCAGTAGGGAGTCGGTATTTAGGGTTCTGCTAACAAGTTTCATAAGGGAGTACTTTGGGTGCCCAATTGTTTTTTGTTGTTTCTATCATGTTTACTAAATGGCTGTTATCTTGTCAATTTACTTTCTTTCCTCATCACGCTAAAGTTTTCATGAATTGTTTTTATTTTTAATCTTCATTAGAATGTAGGGTTCTCTAACCATGTGGCATAAACATATAGAGATGGAAGACTTACTAAGAGGATTTCTGAGATTGCTAAAAACTGATGGAAAAGTATGTGAAGAGTCGTACTCGTACCAACACTTTGAGATCTCAGCGCAATGCCAATAATTATACTAACATGTATAATGCGTATTGCTTTTTTTTTTTTTTAGTTAGGTAGAATAGTGGCTTCTTGCAAAGACTACTGTGCTTGATGTATTTTGTGACTTCATAATGAATTAGTTAAAATTAAAGAAAGTGCGTCTTTGAGTGAAACACTGGTATACAGAAGTTAAATACTGTTACACTGTCTTTGCCTTTTGTCTTGGGACGAAATAGACAGGCTTTGGAAATACCATCTGTAACTGTATTTGTTCCTTGAATAGGATACCTACCCACTCAAGAAATTTATATGTATTGATTTTTTTTATTTTTGTGTGTGCTTCCAATATGTCTTTCTAGTTGTTGACAGTGAGCAAGAACACGATGTGTTAACGAGATTCTTCTAGAGACTGTATGAATACAGTGGCTCTGGTTGTGGAGAGCGGTCAGTAGTAGAGAATGTCACAGTGTTGAATGAGTAGAGCAGTTCATCTTCTTCATTGCTCAATAATAATAATAAACATATTTTAATTGCATATATGTTTTTCTGCTTTTATTTTTGTATCCAGAAAGTAATTACTGAAAAGTTTCGCTCTCAGTCAGGAGTTGGTAGTTGATGTTCCCTTTCGTATAATTTTCTCCTTCTACTTTTTTTCTCTGTTACTGCAGTCAAACCCATTCGAGATAATCACCTATACAAACGACCACTACCCACTTCCACCCTTGCGTTTTTTTCTTGTATTGTAAAGACAATGCCCAAGAGGAAAACCTGTCTAAGATGACCACTTTTCTTATTGAAAATGGGTGGTCATTGGACAGTTTCAACTTTATTCTCAAAACGAAATGGAAGAACTGGTAAAATGAACAAAACTGAAACGAAATATGCAGCTGGTATGGACTATCTGTTTGTGCTTCTTTTTGTGTTGTTGGGGGTTTTTTTTTAATCTTATTCTGTTTCTCGATTGTTGTGAGCCTCTGTACTTACTTGACCATCACTGCTTGTTTCTTTTCTTTGATGTTAAACGAATCTTATCGGATTTGGAAAAGGAATGATAAATTCAGTGTATTAATTTTTCTTTGGTCTTGAGTCTTTCAATAGCCAAAGTCCTTATTAAGCAAAAAAAAGTGCTTTGAACGCCTTTGTGCCATACCATCTGCAGCAATTGTACATACATGTATGTCATTACGGGTACATTACATGTATTTAAGTTTTAAACCTCAGAATCTCAATTTAAGCCCATTAAACTTACTTCTACATTTGGTGGCAGGTGCCTTCTCTTCCCTCTCTTACATTGTGTCACAAGCTTTTCTTCTGTCGAGAAAATTATTTCACCATAATAAATGTGTTACTAATACTACTAATAGTAATACGTCTATGAACTCATGAGTGAAAATACTGTAAAGGAGAGGAGCGGCAGTTACGAGTTTTCAATAGTGCCTACTGGCATCATGATACTGGTACTTCGAACTTATCCCATAGTCATTGACCTTTGGGGCAACAATTACGATCTTCCAACCAGCTCCTTCCATCCCTTCCACTTCCAGTTTCCTGCCTCTCTCAGTTCCTGACCTGCCTATTCTGGGATGACGTTCTCTCACCTCTTGCTCTGCAGCAGTCTGCCTGCCTGTCCCTGTTCTGTGCCTTGCACGACTGTTTTGGCAATCTTATGATTGTGTACTGTGCCCATACTTATTAAGTACTCAACTTCGCTGGACTGGCCATATCCCACTGATTTCAGAATCCCAAAGGCAGTATTCAATTCTGCGCTGCTCCCAGGGAAACGTAAAGTTGGCACACCAAAAGAGTGCTACTACAACTACAAAGACACCCTCCTAAAACTGAAAATATGTCACTGAAGAACTTCAACATGAATCCATTGATGTGAGACAGTAGACAGCCTGGCTCCTGAATGATAGACCCAGCTGAGAGCAGCGACCTGAAAGGGCAGCAAATCATATGAGGGTTCACAAATTAGGAATACTGAAGCCTGCACGCATCCGCAAGTAGAAATGAAGTTTTTAAAATCTGAAAATTTGGCTAACTCTTCTTTGACAGAATTGATCTCATTGGCCATAACAAAAGCCACAAGTAATCTCAATCCTTATTTCTTCCATTTCACTTAAATTCACATTATAATAACAATAATTGCATATAGTGCATGTTCACAATCCACGCTCTACAGCATGCTCTATGCACATATCTATTAGTATTACTATTACCCCAGCAGACCCTAGATAGAGAACACTAGAAAAGATTCTCAGCTTCTCGCGCAACATAGTGCAAGCAGCCGATTAAGTGCTCAAACACTAATAAACGGATTAGATCTTTCGCTGTCTATAGCCAGGTACCCATTCCAACTTGGTTGAAGTATGTTTGGTTTTTTTTGGTAAGTATTTTACGGCACTAGCGGTCATATGAGCGCGGGGGACACATTAAACATTTTCAGTTAGTGGGAAACTGAACTTTGCCCGGGTGGCGGCCGAAGCCTACTCTTATCGATTTTAGAACACCAAGGGATCTTTAACGTGCACAACATGCACACTGGACCTCCGAGATTTTTCGCCCTTGTCCGAGAAGACCAAAAGCCCTGCCACTGCCAGGCAAGGTTGAAGCATGGCACCTTCCAAGATTGTTAAAGGGGGAGTAAAAGACTATTACAACACAATCACATGAGTTCGCTTGCCATGTAGGGGAGTCTTGTAATATTGAGAACTTGTCTTTCTGCTTAGTGACTGCATCTCTCCCTCTCTGCACAGGGTGGCCCTGCAGCCATGGTCAAAGCAGGCTGGCTCCTTTACAATCTAAATTGTGTCAGTAGGAGTGTGAAACAATTCATGATTTAGTACACCTAAAAACATACTCTTAATGCAGCTGTCGTTAACAACTTTGAACTTGAACCTTTATTCAAATTCTATTTTCAAGAATCTCATCATCATTTTGTTTAATTAAGCAATGAGAAGAACATCAACACTGTAAAGACTATTTAATGAGTTAAAATTCCTTCATCTTGCCCCAGCATGCTCATTCATTCCTTCCAGATTCTTAGTTTGAATATTGGTTCAGTTTCTTCAATCCTTTTCTGAAATGAAAAAAAACAAAAAAAACCCTCTCCGCAAGAAATTTTCTATTGTATTTACACCATCTTGACAATTTATTAATGTGAATCAACAGGGAAAAACAAGCTGTAGAGAAAAGTACCACTCAAAACTTTCAAGTGGTTTTGATTGTGTACAGTTCTTCACTCTCAGCCCAGTGAACAAAACTTCCTTCCGAATGACTAATGAGAGCAGTGCTTCCGTAAGCTGACAGTCTTTTTTCATTTTGGCACCACATTTTTTTATTTGTTAAATAAAAAGATTGATCATTTACCCTACTTGTGAGAAAAAAACAATTGAAACTGATTAGTTTTTTAATAAATTAGAATTCAAATTCCGTATTGACTATTTAAAAATGATTATGCTGACAAAAAACTTTTTCTTGAAACTGCTCTGAAGAAAAAAAGACATTTTGTCTGCTTAGAACTTGGCGCAGAGTAGGGTGTTATGTTAACAAAAAGAAGATGTAGGCTATATAAATAATTTTAAATATAAGTTTTGCGGCACTTGCAACACCAACAGGTCATGAGGTGTTACAAGGGAGTAACACAAAAAAAAACAGTAAAAGAGATAAGGACGATAGATGTTTGATAGGAAAAAAGGAGCAAACCACCAGCCACCCACTAACCAGGTTCTGCGCTTGTAATCCAACAAAGCTGATGCACTGATGATGTGCATGACTGTGAATGAAACTTACTAGCTAACCCTAATTACAAGTCATCATTGAAACCTTTGTCATTAATTTTTAATCTATTAACTCTTCTCCTACCAGGCCAAAATCCACCACTGGCCCAGGGCTTTTCCCTGACCTATTTTTACGCCCCTACCCCGCCAAAGGAAAATGTCAAAATACCCAATTAAACAAACACAAACCATATCTTATGGCCCATCAAACTGAAGGTTAAAAAATAATCTATCAGATGGCGATACAATACTGAAGATTTATTTAAATTACATTACTTTGGGGTTTCTAAAAGTGATTATGCAATATCGAAGGTGTCATGAAATCAACAATTTCCCAGCTTTGAAAGGTCAAATATCTAAAAAAAAAATGTACAAGAGCATCATTCAAACTTCCCAAGTAGGTAACCTCAAGTAATGCAAAGAAATGCTGAATTATGTATGTGTGTGCGCGTGTTTGAGCTGTGTTCTGACCGTCATTTCTGCATTTTAAAATATTTTTTTAACGGAACACTTCTCGAGTGGAAACATAGGCCTACCCTCTCACATCTAGTATCTAGGCCTATATATACATAAAGTAAAGGCGAGAACTTGGATTTTCTGATTAGGGAAAGAAAATTCAAGAAAACAGGACGTCTCGATCTAGATCTACCCATCCAGAGTTCATCCAGTTTCACACAGCCCGCATCGCGTTCCCACCAACCCCCTCCCATCCCTACCGTAGGCTAACCATCGCCCATCCTCTTGGCTTTGGCGCCCATACTAGGAGGCACACTAGATGTCTAGCAATACAATGTGTTAGGAATCGAGGATGGGCCTTGTGCTTTGCGTGAGATGGAGAGAAAGGACAAAAATTCTTCGCTTTTGGGGTCACTAATTGCATTTATTTGGTTATCGCGACCTCGTTGAAAGCGACTTCGGTCTGTTTGCAACCTCGTTGGAGCTGACGTACATTTACAAAGAGATACAGAGGGAAAAATCGGGGATTAACGATTGCCTCTTTGAAAGTGACCTCGTTGATTTAAATTTTAGTAGAGGCTTTACGGCGCTCGCAACTGCTTAAGGTCATAAGAGCGCCAGAAGTTTAGAGCAGGGTTCCTGCCATGAACTTCCCATCAAATTCAAGGAGTTTTCAAGGAGGTTTCAAGGAGAAATTTTTAAAATTCAAGGAGATTTGGTCAAAAATTAATGACGAAAGCCTATTTTCGATTGGCCTACACTTGTCCGAAAGGAATCATATCATATTCATAGTTTCGATTTTCCTAGAAAAACTGTTCTCATGGTGACTGCTAACCCGACTTCTCAATTTTCGAAAGAGGGGGGGGGGGGCTCTTCCATTCTCCTGGGGCATGTTACATAACAATGACAGTGCATGCTCCATTTATATATTATATATAATATATACACACACACGCATGTAGGTGTACATTATATCCAGTCAACAACATGATGTCAGTGTGGCACTGGGATACTGTGACTTAGGTATATCAGTCTGTTCTTACTTATTTATATTTTCCCATCTTCATATTCGCCTATACAAACTATATAAAAATGAATCTTGCTTTGAGCCTGAGAAAAAGCCTAGAACCAGAATATCCACTGTCAAGAACCAGTTTGGGTGTCAAGGTTTATATAATAAACGTGAAAGACAAATTATTACGCTAACTCAAAGTAGAGTAATAACATGAATGGCTCAAGTAGACCTATTCAGTGTGAGAGGTGTAAGAACTGGGGGAGGGGGGGGGGGGGGGGCAAGATGCAGTGACACTGAAAATCTGCGATTCTTGAACAGAAAGCTAAAATATATGCAATACATACAATTGACTAACACCTACGCAATGAAACGGGAACCCTTTAGTAAAAAGAACACGGCTTGAGTATGATGGATCCCGATTCCACACAAGGACTGCACCAACGCGCGCTTTGCAGAGAGATCTAGATCTAGATCTAGTAGTAATCAAAATTCTGAAAAGTAAAATCAGCTTCCAACTTCAGTTTTTTTTATCATCCGGTGTTGCCTTCAACCCCCCCCCCCCCCCCCCCCCCCCACCCGGGGGGGCGTGCGTCTTTTTAAAAAAATCAATAATCCTCCCATTCCCGAGTCCTATACTTTGCAGCGCTCAAACTTTGCATGAACTTTGGTGACCTCAACCATCGCCAATACTCACGATGTGACGAAAACGCACAGGTTCAATGACCGGTCACGATTGCGAGCCTGGCAAGAAGCTTGTATAACTTTCTTTTTCTTTCTTTTTTTTTTTCCACAAGTGACAGCACAGGACAAACGATTTATTTTCATGGCGACACAGCGTTTGTAATGCAGAGCCTGCATGTTACAAATGTGGCGTTATCAGACTACTACAGGTCCTACCGGCAAATGTCTGGGTGGTGACGAAAGCGAAAGTAGATCTTGATTTTCCCGATCGAGCTTCGGTATCGCACATACTTCCACTTGTTGCCGCCATTACCGCATGTGCGCGTGTAACGTACTCTCAGGCCGGGAAAGGCCGCATGAATATTATATCACAATCGCGACAGCAAAAATGAACTCGAGGACGTTATCGAATTTGGTTTTCAAATATTCGAGAACTTTTATGTATTTCCGCGGGTCTTTCACGGGGCAATTTACAGATTTCTTCATATTCCCATTGCATTCCGGGTCTCGGCGATTTTTTTTCTTCTAATTCCTGGGTAATTCCAGGGACACGTGTTCCTGTCCGATCTGGCAAAATTCAAGGAGTTTTCAAGGAGATTTTTCCTTGAATGCAAATTCAAGCAGTTTTCAAGGACTCCTTGAATTCAAGGAGGCCGCGGGAACCCTGTTAGAGGCGTTACAAGAGAGTAACAAACATAAAAAAGAAGGGGGAGATAAGGACGATAGATGTTTGATAGGAAAGAAGGAGCCTCGAATGCGACACCCACTGTATTATAAAATAGAAGTGAAAATATGAGACATACTGAAGTCAGGGGATCGCTTTTTTTTCTCACATTTAGGTTTCGAAGGGGACAAAAAAAGCGCTGAAACGACTAAAAGTCGTCTCTCAGTGCTATATTTTCTTTCGTATCTGCTAACAGGAAGTTTATTCTATTATTTTGAAAACTTGGATCAGCCAAGAACTTCGTGTCTTTTCATTACTGGATTGGGATAGATAGCGAGCCACTCGAGCCGTATTTTGCCGCTCTCGGTCCAGTGAGGCCAGGTCCACGAAGGGAAAGTGTTATAGCTCTTTTAAAAACTTATAAACAGGAAAAAAATTTTTTTAACCATCACAGCCATTTACATCACCTGTGCACCATAATCAAAGGACAAGAAATATTGCCAACACAGTCATAAACCAAAAAACATAACGATCTGATGGATGGAAAAATATTTTATTTGCTCACGTCGTAGCACAATGTCACCCAACCAAAGTGTTACAGTCAGCCAGGGTCTCACTTTTACCAAACAAGTTCAAATAATTGGTGTTTGCAATGCACAAGCTCATTCATTCAATTCTTTTTTTAAAAACTATTATTATGAGAAGATACCTTGCAATCATTGACAGCCTATGTAGGTTGGGTTGCTTTCCCTCCTCCACACTTCACCAACAGATGATTAAATGATGAAGAAAAAAATAAAACCAAAAACCTGAAAACACTGTACATTTAGTACCTAAAAAGATTCCAAAACCTTTTGTGTGAAATGCTTTGGGTATCTAACAATAGAACTTCAAATCTTAACAAAGCTTTGTCTATCCAAACATTCCCTTAGATCTTTCACTGTAATAAACATCCCGAAATAAAATGGAAGCCGTTTTCCAATCTGTGTCACATACAAATAAAATTTCAAATAAGCGTTATTTGAAGTATAATAAGTATAATAAGGCAAACATAACATGTGCTTAAGAATTTAAAAATAAAGTTGCGTCCCTAAGTTCACATTCTCGCAACCCAGAAATAAGCACTCGCACATGGGTAAACAAATACATATAATGTCATACTTGAAAGAACTCATTTCAATATGAAATCAGCACATTGATTTGCCACTAAGGTACCAGAAAATAACCTTGTTACCTCAATATGCATGAAAAAATCTATTTTTTGTCACTTCACAGGCACATTTTGATTCTCACGAATCATTCCAGGGACCAAGTTTTCAAACCACATTAAAAGATTAATCATACTTTTACACATGTACATAGTGCATGTATCTTTCTAAGTGTTCCCTTTCAAACAGGAAAAAATCCCTTTCAAACAGGAAAAAATCTAACATGTTTTAAGGATGCTCCAGGTGCAACACTACTTTTCGATCCAATCCTTTAAAAAAAATATTATTTTTAGCCATGTGAATGCCACTCTAAATAAATTTTGAGCTGATTTCATGTTGAAAGTGCATAACTTAATCTTTGGAAGTACCAAATAATTAGAAATCTCAGGGTGAAATACCAAACACCACTGACTTCCAGAGAAAGACATAGCGCGTTCAATTCAAAAAGAGGCAACATTTCCCAAACCAATTCCCAGCTTTCACTCCTTTGTACAGTTTTATCACACATTCATTATTTCCCAGATTTAAAAAAAAAAAAAAGAAAAAAAAACCCAACTTCAAACAACATTTCATCAGCGCATGGGATCAAACTTTTCGGTTTCAGCATAAAAATCCAACTTTCACGTTTTCACATGCAACCAACAAGAGAGACCTCTACACTCCATTGCATTTCTTGGCAGGAATGCAAAGAACTTGAAAATGCAGAACAGGGGTAAATCGGTCTAAGCTAGATCTGTTACAGATCAAATCCGGGCACAAGGTCAAAGAACAATCAGCAATCACACACAGCAGCCACACTTTTCTCCATAAATAAATCAATCAGTCTCATTTCAAAGCCACACATCTTTCTTAAACATGCTTTCTACTAATCCATCATTGTCTCAAGTAAAATGTACAACATTTGTTAATGCCAGTCCTTTATACAATGGTACAACTAATTTGAGGAAACAATTATCACCAAGTCCAAGCTTCCATTGGGTACAGTAAGGCTCATACAATAAGACGGCAACCAAACCAGCATAGAACTTCATTAGCAAAAGAAAGAAAACACTCAATTGGCAGAACACCAAGTAAAAACATCAAACCTCATTTCTCATCTATATTTTGCTTATTTCAGGAAGTATCAGCAGAGGACCATGACGGCACTACGGGTTATTTCCACATGCAGAAATAACCATAAGAATTCAGATTGAGCTTCACTTTGCTCCTGCTCAATCACCACTAAGAGGGTAATCAATAAAATGCAGTAGTCAGTAGATTTTTCAAAAACGCCTTTAAATTTCATATTTCATCAATACTTGTCAGTGCTACCAAAAACACTTTCTCAACATACTTCAGGCTGACATGCTAACTATTTCTAACTCTTCTAGGGAATCAGACGATGACATAAAATCACAACATAATTTTGTAGAATCATAACTTGGTTCCACACTAGCCGTACTCTCTACATTTAGAAAAAAAGATATAATAGCAGCTGTTGAAGTTAAATCCTCTGCCTGTCACTTGTTTTTATAAAATTTTATTCACATGGCAGCATGGGTAGTAAAATGTGCTTTTGACTAAAGATTACAACAATCCTAAACCCATACCTGCACATCTGGCTAAAGCAAAAAAAATGTCCTTGAATATTTAAGTCTCTACTGGGCATCCTGCTGAGTCTTTCATTGTGAAGGACTGGTGTCCTGCACCAAGGCAACGTAAGAACTGCGGTCACATCTATTCCTTGATCTTGAGCACCTTCCCAATGGCGATGGTCTTACCTGGAGGACAAAAAAAGAGGGGGGGAAATCATGAGCTAATGTACAAATATCAAAATTCAAGAAACTTCCCAAATTTTTACAATTTTGCATCCTGAAAACACCAACAAACACATTCATAGCACAATAACATTTGCATAAGTGCAGAATTTTTCATCATAAAAGCCCCACCCCAAAAATCTTATTTTAGACAGCATGTGTAGCATAACATTGAAATCAAGCGCCCGTCAAAATAATGAAATTGAAGAAACCGACATTATGCTGTCCTTTTGGCAATTTTTATCTATTTTGTATTGTTTTGGACTCAACCTTTTTTGTATATCTATTTAAAAACATTTCTGCTTGAATTTTACAGAAAAAATGTTAAACAACAGCACAAAAATTATGAATTTGCAGTTTCCAAGGAATCTACAACTTTTGAAGTCGCCTAACTTTAGCGGCCATTTTTCCGCTAATTTTACCTGACACTTGGCGACCCCAACCTCTTTCAATAGTAACCATCTTGACTTCTATTCAAGATCGATGGGGATTTTTTTTCATCAAAAGGCAAGCAAAGGGTCAGGTTATAAGATTGTACCAATAATGCCATATGCCAAAAAATTGACGACGGCCGGATTCCACCATATTGTGACACATAGTCAAAAACGATAATCACATGTAACAGAGAAGTGAAGAGGAGAAAAAATGAAATTACACGGTCTCTACCACAAACAACAAAACTTATGTAAGGAACTGCAAAGGAGATAAAGGTTTTTGAGCCATTGCCAAAACGGGAAAAACACATACATCTCTCATTAATATGCTTAAAATGTGATGCATTAGTATTTATTCCTCAAAAACTTATACACATGTCAAACATAGGATGTAGAACCAGCATTAGCAGTTTCAAACCCCACTTCAGCATTACAATCTTGAGTTGGTAAATTTTGGGCCAAAAATGTTTGTTTTTTAGAGATTCCTGGACTATCATTTTGAGCACACTAATCCAAACTTCCAAGAATATCCCGAATGTAGTATTTTGGGGTGGGTTTTTTTAATGTGTACTCTGATCTTATGCTATTTGTCATCGAGAAAGGTTCATTTGAATAGAAATCCGTTTACTTCTTTGCAAATAAACGAATAATTCGGATTACTTGTTGTCATGTCATCACAGACTAGGCTTTTCAAAAACAGCATTATTATTCAGTAGAATCACAATAGCTGGTTAAATCTTTTCAATTTTCATCAGTTTATTCAATACCTTAAAAGCCATGATGTGTGAAAAGAATATTGGAAGCCTAGATCGACGATTTTGATGGGCTGTTAAGATTCGCCATGATTGTAGTAATTTCGTGACGTACCAGAAATCAGAATTTTGACATGCTTTTGTTTGAACGAATCATCAACAGTGCCCAGATATAATTGTCTTCTAGAGTAACTTCTCCTCACCGTCTTCCCCAGAAAAGCGGAAGCAACGGCAGAAAAAAAACTAAAGTATTCATTGTTATCATCGAACGTGATGCACAAGTAATCTAATGTTGAATGTGACGTACATGACTGTTTTGTGTGTTTTTATGCTGCCCTGTTGAATATTTTGGTGAATTTGCGGTGTTTATATTGGATTCCTCGATAGTCTCATGTTTTGGCAATGGCTTAAAACATGAAATGTGCCATTAAATGACTGAGATGACAGTCAGCAGCAATAGTCTGTTGCATTACAATCAATAACAATGAGGCACTGTAAAATAAGACAACAGTAGAACCTGCCACGACGGCTACCTGTATAATACGGCCACTTTCCAATTCCCCCTTGCGTTTTTTCTGGATAATTTAACTGTAAAACGGTCACCCGTCCAATGCGGCCGCGGCCACCTTATTATATCCACCCAGAGCAAAATTTACCTGCCTCAGGCGGCCAGGCGTGCTCTTGAATCGCCCGATGCTTCGTCATAAATTCTAAATAGGCCTCTGACGCTGTGGACGGGCCATCATAATCCATTCATCTGTCTTTATTGTTAGTCCCTCCAATGAATGTTTACCCAAGTTGACCAATCATCATCAATGCCTTTCACCCCTGGCCACATACAAGCTCCTTCCATTTATATCTGTCCTTGGCCATCCTTTCAAGTTCATTCCAAGTGAGTTTCATCTCTCTCATGTCCCTGTCCACGCTATTTCTACTTCTAAAGTTGACCAATGGGTAACAATAATATTTCAACTGCTGGCGAGGGAAGCATGTGATACGTTATAACCTATAAGCCCTGCCCACAACTCATAAACAAATCATAATTGAAGTGACTTGGAGTACAACTTGACAGCAAGCTCAACCTGAAACAACACACCAACAACCTTAGGAGGAAAGCTATGAAGAGACTTAATCTCATCAAACGACTAGCCAGTACTAACTGGGAACCAGACAAGAACACCTTGAGAGGCCTCTGTTTAGGATATACCAGAGCTGTTTTTGATTATAATCTTGTTCTACAAAACATCTGCAGTAAAACTACAAACAACTCAATGGACATCATCCAAAACCAAGCTCTTCGTCTTATCTCTGGCGGAATGAGATCCTCACCGACTGCGGCCTGTGAAATCCCCACAAATATTGAACCATTAGAAACTCGAAGAAAACGGGCAGCTTTAAAAGTATATGAAAGATCTAAAAGGCTTGAAAATAACCACCCTAATAGAGTCCTTGTTGACAAGTGGAAACCTAATCAAAGACTAAAAAATACAAAATCTGTACTTGACACTGTTCTCAATCTCCAAGAAAAACACCTCCCTGAAAGACGAGAACCTCTGGAAAGAGTTCCTTCAACTCTCCCACCACATCTCACCATAGCAAAGCCAGAAATTAGGAAAACACTTTTGGACAAGAGCAATAAAAACATATACTGTAACACTAAAAATTCTGCCCTTGAAACAATTGATTCCTATCCACCAACATGGACCCACTCATACACTGAGGGATCTGCCTTTAAGGCAACAATCAACGCTGGATATGGGTAAGTGATCAACTTGCCCAGTGGGATAAAAAAAGAAGTCTTTAACTCCAGCGGGTCCTTCTGCTCCAATTTCATTGCCGAACAACAGGCTATCACCAACACAGCAAACTACATCAACTACTTGTTTGACACTAACCCACTTGCTACCACATACATCGTTGTCTTTACAGACAGCCTTTCAACACTAGAGACACTTGAGAGTGGGACTGATGTGAACAAAGATATATTGCACTTGATTTGGAGTCTACATAATTTGATAAGTAGGCACCATGTCAGAGTAGTCCTACAATGGATTCCTGCCCACACTGGGATACCGGGAAATGAAAGAGCTGATGCTCTGGCAAAGAAAGGAGCTAGCCTCCCTCAGCCTGAAATTCCTACGAATTACACCACTTGCTGCCAAATGATCAAGTCAAACCTCAAGGAAGAGTGGATGAATGATTGGGCCACAGGTACGACAGGAAGGAGGATGAATGGCCACATGAATAAACCACTGGTCAAAGATCCAATCAATGAGTTGAGGAGGGGATATCAATCCATAATCTTCCAACTTAGAACACAACATGTACCCCTCAACCAACATCTCAACCGAATTGGAGTAAAGCAGTCTGCTGCCTGCCCACTATGTGACTACCCCTCAGAGACAGAGGAACATCATCTGTTCTTCTGTAGAAAACTAACTGAATTCAGGGGATGTTTTCTTCCCAAGCTACCCCACACATCTAATTGCCTCTACTCCTCAAAACAACAATTAGAACAGACATGCAGCTATTATCGAATGGCATCATGCAGAAGAGTTAACGCTGAGATGCTACTGGATCGCTAACAACAACAACAAGTGACTGATCACCGTTTTGTTTACATAATCTGTAACAAAGTAACATTGGACGTTTACGTGAACTTGCAACAGAAGCATCGCTCGTTCTCCAAGGGGTGGCGACCCAAAAGTTTGTTTTACCATGGCCGTATTACACAGGTTCGACTGTACTTATCAGATTTAGGAAAGGATCATCACTACATTTCCTCAATCAATTCCAGAGTGGTAAACATAACATAATCAGTACCAAAAAGTTGAGTTACCACTATGACCTTCTCTCCGCTTGATCATATTAAATGGACACAGAAAGAAACAAATTTGTTATTTCCTGAAGTCCATGGTACTTATTCTAAAATAGACCTGACAAAAAAAATGCTGAAGAGTAGTAAAAAGCACTAATGTGGGCTACACCTGTCGAATTAAAATAATTCAGAAACAAAACTGGCAAAGCATACATTTGTATGGCAAATATAGAGCCAAAATGGAACGGCATTCCAAGTCAGCAACGAGATTGCCAAATATACTGTGAGCTGGTTTGTTGAGAATTCTAATAAAAGAAAGAATTCTGTTAAAGAAAGCCAGCTGTCATGTTGGAAATAAATTTCATGCATTAAACCTATTTCAACAACAAATGAGTCTTTGTGCCAAAACCCACATATAGTGTGAATAAAGAACAAAAAGTTTGATGTTCTTGTAGACCTACAACACAACACGATGCCAAAAACTGAGCTAATCGGGAGGACTGACAAGAGGAAGGAATAGAATGTCATAATCATTAATGTCTGCTTCAGACTTGACACCTGAAGAAGAAAAAGAAGACCTGTACCTTCAGCCTAATTACAGCCTTAAAAATACTAACCTTCATCTCTCAGTGTGAACCTTCCCATTTGAGGGAAATCCTTGAATGTCTCAAGGCAGATCAGCCCACCATTCACTTCGAGTCTTGCAATGCCAGCTTGGTCAGGTTTGATGAATCTTGGTCTCACTTGAGATTTCTCCCCAGTCTTCTTGTCTATTAAACAAATCAAGGCCTGTGGGAGGACAAGCACAAGAATAAATAAAGACTCCGTACCATGTACATCCAAGGAAAATATACATTTTTCTGACTTGACATACATCATAAACACTTCTACAACATAAGAGCTTGGCCTCAGAAAATGCAATTGGGGAGACAAAGAGCCCTTCATCTTATCCAACCATCAGAAATAGAAAGACAAAACTTATGCAAGGGACTGACAGCTTGATTTACTCATTTCAAGAAGAACATAAAAAGAGTGCATAGAATGTAGTAACACTTTAAAATGGTTGCAATACGATTACTGTAGGTCTTTTTGCTTTGAGAATATTAATAAATCTAAGAATATGGTATCGCTACAAAATGGCTCAATGATACAAATACTCTAGGTCTTCCTGTCTTAAGAATTCACAAATCTAATCATTCCTATATCAAGCTCTGTTGAAGAACCTAGAACATCATAATGCTTAGATAATCTTTTTAAAGGTTATTCATCCATACCTTTATTGTGACTTCCTCCACGCATGAATGAATGTGTAACACACAACTGTAACCAGCAGAAATGATGGATTTGTACTCTAATATGACAATCTGGAAAAAGAAAGATGTAATGATTTTTGTTTGAGTAAAGAGCACATCGACACAATAATGGTCATTTAGAGCTGGGAAATGGTAAGACAGACAGACAGCAACAAGAGAGGGGAAAGTAAAGAAGTAGGACTTACCAGTGGTGCCCTCCAACCACCCAAGTTATGTTGATTTTCACATTTCAGTAAAACTTTATTATATTGCCAAGTTTCTCTTATCACAGGGACAACAACAAAATTATTTTTTTAAAGATGAAGAACCAGACATTCCCCATTAGAAACTCAACCAGTTTGTTACCAGAATGAAAACAGTAAGGAGCATAAAGAAATCTGTTCAACAAGAAATCACCAATATCAAAACCCACCTTATTACACCCAGTGGGAATGGAAGGTGGAGGTCTTTCTGTTGTTAACTTTATAAAAAAATACCCAACTGTAATACAGGTACATAGGAGTCAACCTCAACTGATTAAATGAGGACCATAATTACTGCACCTTGTTTTACAGGGTGAGCAAGTCTTTGAAGTTAATATTTCGCGACAGTGACAATATTCATTGCTTTTCTTCCTCACCTGAGCATCAAAGATCCTTCCTGTATTGCATACATCCTCAGGAGAGCACAACACAAATCCTGGGGAAACATCCTGGTGGCGAAATGGAAAAGGACAGTGGTGAAAATCTAGTCTGTAAAACAATACTCATCTTCAAAAATTAGTCAGCACAACTGTACAAGTCTCAACCACACCTGCTCTTTGACTCAAATACCTTTGTGTACCTTGGATGTTTTTCACAAGTTGAGCAGAGACATAATATGGGAAACAAGTAATTTGCGTCAGAATACAGCTTTCCCCATCTAAATTAGTAGGACAGGGATAACGTTGTTCATCACAGGCAAAATAAAGCAAAAATATGTAGAGTAAAAGAATACAGTTCAATATTTGTAATCTGAATAAGTGTAGTGTCACAGTGATATCAGGCGTTCATCAAAATAACGAAATGGAAGAAACTGACTTTAACCCCTACCTTTTAAATTGCATATGTATATCAACTTTTATTCAAGATAGGTTGGGGTGGGTTTTTTTTAATCAAAAGCAAGACAAAAGAAAGAGCTTTAAAATGATACCAACAGCTTTATCTGCCCAATAATTTACGACCGCCTGATTTTACTGTGTCATGAGATAAAAATAAAGCCATGCTTAGAATCCTGACACTACTCAGAGACTAAGCAGAATTTAATTGTGGTCACCCACGTGCGGAGGTCAGAAAGAAACAACATAGGTTGAGAAAGTATTTACAGCAACCCTAAAACGGTACACTAAAAACGACAAATCTCATTCTCAAGACACTAAAACTTTAATTAACTCTTTGCCTCAGACTTCAATCTTCCCCATTGTAAATTCAAGTTGTCGGACAGGGATAACTAAAATCATCACTGGCAAGGTAATAAAAATTTTAAGTAGCGAAAGGTTCAGAGCACAGACAGATCACTTTGTTGTTTTTTTTTAGCAAGCATCATTTTACGACACTTGCATCCCAATCAGGTCAAGTAAGTGAAGATTAGAGGTATTACAAGAGAGTAACAAACCAAACAAAAAATGGAGAAGAGATAAGGACAATAGATGTTCGCTTGAAAAGAATTAACAAACCCCACCAGAGCACCCATCAACCACCCTCAATCACTTACTTCAAACTTAACTTCTATGCTGCTTGAATCATAAGTGCAATAGGTTAACAAATCATTTTTCCAGGAATCTCAAAACAGTTTATGTAGAGAAGCCAAAAGCTTGGAGGCTTAGACAAAACAGCGAAACATAACTCATTAAACCATGTTTATTTTTACCAAGCCAACCACCCACTGTACTCAATTTTTTTCGATAACTTCAGAAATCTATGAAATAATTAGACATGGGAAAGAAAATTGGAACAGTATAGAACATGCTTAAAATCTTTAAGTCAAACCAAATTGTTCATCTATCCTGTATTTATCTTTTTAGTTATCTTTTCAAAATTCTCAATGATTTTCAGTTCTCCAAAAGATAAGCAGAAAGCATTGACTCTCAGGTCAAGATACCGCTCTCCTAATTTACATAAACCACTTCGTCATTATGCCAGCTTCTTTGGTTTTAAGTAAGAAGACTATTGATCTGTATTTAAATATTATCTGCTTTTATTTCAGTGGTAATTTTGAAAATCTGCAAACTAGGTCTCAAAAATAATTTGAAAAACGATTCAACACAAAGAATCTCATCCCGATATAGTACAGCTTCGGTGAGTTTTTTAAAACTCTTAATAGGTCTTTTCTTTAAAAATCTAACACAAATGTTCCATGGTTTAGGAAGGCTATAAATCTTATATCTATATATCTAAAGACTAATTGCCTACATGTGGATGATTGTGTTCTATAGCTGAAAAAACTACGGAGCGTAGAACCAGAGACGCCAACCACAGAAAACCAAAATGAGTAGAAAAAATTTACTAGCCAGCTCGAAAAAGGGAGCACACATGCGTACAATAAAGATGTATCCGGTCAACAACATGTTAGTGTTCAATGTCGTACTGGGGTCTTGTTTGACGTAAGTATTTCAGTCTGTTATAATATTTTCCTCTCATTATTATTATAAAAAAATTAATCCTGTTTTGAGTGTTCGGAAGGGTCAAGAACAAGAACTTCGACTATCAAGAACCAGGCAGGGTGTCATGATTCATATTATGAACTGACAGACTCAAATTATTGCTCAAACTCAGAGAAGAGCAGTGAATAACTTGAATGGCTAAAGTAAACCCGTGCACTGTGAGAGTTGCAACAACTGTGGGAGGGCAAGATGTAGTGACACTGAAAATCTGTCCGTCTTGAACAGAAAGCTACAACATATACTGTAGGTATAATTTACTATCACCCATCCAATGACACGCACGAAAAAAAATGGGACGACGCTTGTATCTTTTCTTTTTTCCTACAAGCGACAGCACAGAGACGAGTTTGAGAAATTTTATTTGCACGGCAACACAGCGTTTACACTGCACAACCTGCATGTCACAAATAAGTTGTGTTATCAGTCTACCGCTGGCAAACTTCTCGGTGGTAACGAAAGCGAAAGTAGATCTTGATTTTCCCGATCAAGCCTCGGTGTCATATACACTTCCGTCTGCCGCCATAGCTGCCTGTTCGCGTGAAAGTGAAACTTACTCTCGGAGGAGGAAACGCTAAATGAATATAATATCACAATCGCAACAGGCAAAAATGAACTTACCGACCTTATCGGACTTGGTTTTCAAATATTCCAGTTCCGCGATACTGAGACTATTTTGACAAAAGATGGGACTTGAGATAATTAGGTTTACTCGCCCAAGCTGAATCTCGTATTTTTCGCATTCCAGGATGCGTATTTTTTCATGAAAAGTCGTATTCGCGTATTTTCGGCAAAAAATCATACTAAAATACGTAAAATCGTACTGGTTGGCATCTCTGTAGAACCATGAAAAAATTACTGAAGGTAGTTCAAAGACCAAGCTAAGTTTCTATCAATTCAGCAAGTGCTTGCATTCGCCTAAAAAAATAAGGAGAAAAAGAAAACACTATCAGCCGTTTACGATTTTCCCGTTCGTCATTTCAATGCAGTGTTCAAGACATATATTTCGTTTTCCATGATATAAAAATTGCACTTCCGCCAGAAATAAATAAATCTTCTTTGGGCGCCTACGACATAACTCACTTATGGCTTCAACATAAACAAAGCTTGACGGAAGACATTCTGTATGGCAATGGAAATACAATAAATCAAGAAGAAGCAGACAACATTGCTTAAATGCAGCTTGAAGACTATTTTTTACAAATGGGAGGGCAAAGTCTCGATTCATATGGACTTCCGACTGCACGATTAATGCTGCAGAGAGAGTAGAGCAAGACTACCGCAGAGAAATCACCTACGATGTAGAAGAACAAAGACAAAGGGCATCAAGAAACCACGCACTGTTAACATCAGACCAGGAGTATGTATTTGACACTTTCATGACAGCTGTCCAGAACAAAGCAAAGGGAATATTTTTTCTTGATGCCCCAGGCGGGTGCGGGAAAACATTCCTTCTAGAAACCATACTGGCAACAATTCGAACTGAAGAAAGAATTGCAATTGCAACAGTCAGCAGTGGATTAGCTGCAATACTCATTACAGGGGGTAAAACTGTACACAGTACCTTTAGATGTAGCCAGGTGTGACACACTAATGTGTTCTATCCTTAGCAAGGCTCATCAATGACAGCAGAGCCATAGTAATTGACAAAGCACCTATGCTGAACAAGGCTGTCTGTGAAGCTCTGGACAGGACGGTTCAAGATATTAACTCCAGAACTGTTGTCTGTAGCCATGTCTCGAACTGGAGATAAAGATGCTGTTCACATCTTGGCACCCAACAGTCAAACCAAGAATGTTGTATATATCCAGAAGTTTTGGACAATATACATCAGTACTAGGTGAGACTCACTTTTGAAAATTCTTTTTTTTTTCAGGTATAGAATAGAACCATCCTGCTTTATTCAAATAACTTTTCAAATTACTGCAGTATTGACATTTTTATTTACATCGCAACATTAATTTTCGCCTAGAACACATTATTTGCCCGTTCATAGAACAGGTACGCAGGCTAGTTTCTATATAATTTACCCAGTTTGGTGCTTCCATATAGAGAATAGACTTGATTCTGGTGAATTACCAAAACAAAATTAGAAAAATTTTTTAAAACTATTTCCAATATAAAAGCTTAAGCTCTTTGCCTCAGATTACCATCTTCCCCATTGTGATGTCAATTTGTCGGACAGGGATAACTTATTTCATCATTGGCAAGAAACACAAAACCAAACAAGCTCAGACGAAAAGTTAAAGCACCATACAGATTTATTATCAAAAACAATATTTATTTTAGTGCTAAAGTATCACTAAATGTTTAGATTAATCTTATCCGTACGCCTGGGGTCATTTTGAACCCCAGGGGTTGTATTCTTCACATTTTATAATACTTCTAGTGCGAAGATCTCTTTGAAACTTTCAGTATTTCCCAAAAAATCATTTTGATAGACTGCTATGCAAGCGTACGGATCAGATTAACATATAAATTTCATCTTTGGAAAAAGGGGGCATAGAGTTCCCCCACGTTACGACGTTTCAACATGGCGTACAGGTAGGGTTAAATACATATATGCTAGATACGACATTATACATGAAAAAAAATTTCAGGACCCACAGTTGCGCTTAAACACTCAAAATATGTAACTAATAGGTGGCTGTGTTGATCTTTAAAATTACAAAAAAGACCTATTTTAAGCCTCTCTGGATAGTCATATCAAGCTACGTATTGGTACTCCTTTTTCAAAAGCTCTATAAAATTTTAAGTCCAATCTTCATAAACATGTACAATCTTCTCTCTCGCCCCTAAAAAATATCCCCCATCCAAAAATTTTTTTCTTATTTTCTACTGCCTAAAACTATGCAAAACAAACAGAATCACAACTCTGCCTCAGATAACTATTTTCCCCATTCATTTTGTCGGACAGGGATAACTATGTTCATCACAGGCAACATATTACTTTTTCCACTGCAATGTACCTTACATAATATTTCTGTGAAACACTAAAGTTATGTCACAAAACTCTACTGGGAAAGAGGTTTACAAGCTGCTGGGTACCAGATGAAAAGTTCTCAATTTAAAAATTCCCTTACCTCCTCTTCAACACCACTGATTTTCAACTTGACATTCTCTCCTGGCATAGCGTCTTCACTGTCCTCTTCGTCTGACACAATGGTCATCACTTTGATGTATGCCTGTAAAAAACAGTTATACAAGTATGTGATGAAACTGACTTTGCAATCTCTCAATGCCCTACTCATAAAGTACAATGTTAGCAATACTGGAACTCAGTACAAACAAAAGCAGCCCTTTGTACTAAAATGTTAATTGTAAAGAAACAACAATATGTCCCTAGCCATTGTTTTCAGTGAAGAAATTATGTGCCAAGTATAAATGAGACTACAACAGACTTTCCTTGGTCAAAGATGATGTCAACAAGAACGGCAAAACATTTTTTTTAATAATTAAAAAAAAACCACCCTCAGGCTACATGTACCAGTCTTCAGCATAAAAACAAAATGATGTACCAGTGGGACTGACAGCAAGCATTAAAGAATGAAGCTGCTAATTATCACTGCATCTCGATGTTGCACACATCAATGGCACACTGAACTAACAAGTACAGGTGGGTAAGTGTGTGCAGTCACAAATTATGTAACAATGACTTGAATCCTACACAGCACAAGCAAGCTTGGCATGCCATCGAGTACACAGGAACATTACTTAAAATTAATTTTTGTTTGCATAGAATAAATATAATTAACTTATCAAGAAAATGCAATCAACTGTACTCATAAGAGACAGAAACCTAACATGCCAACAGGAAAAGAGAATCTTTTAAAATGTCAAGCCATAAACAGATCATGGGAGAGCAGAATCACTCTACAATAATATATTGTCAAGAGGAAAGATCAAAATACAACAGGAAAAAAATGTATTGCATAAACCAGAAAAGCAGTCTACAATATGCCCACCCCTCAGAAAACAAAGATGTCCATACATGGGCGAAATCCTTGAGATGTTAATCTTCATCAGCCCCAATGTAATGAAAAATCTCAATGTACCAGTGGGACTGACAACTAGCATTACAGAATGCAGCTGCTAATTATCACTGGAGAATTTTGTAGCACACATCAATGGCACACTGGACTAAAAGAAAGTACAGGTGGGTAAGTGTGTGCAGCTACATTTTTTTAAAATCATTCATAATTCTCTTTTTTTAAGTAAGTGTTTTACCGTATTTGCAACACAAGGTCATATTAATGCTTAAGATAAAAGTGTTACAAGAGTGCAACAAATCCTAAAAAGACGAGATAAAAGGACAATAAATTTTTAATAGGAAAGAAGGAGCAAACTACACCAAAGCATCCCCCAAACCACCCACCATTCTCAATTTTAAGTGTTTAAGATTGATATTATGGAACACTGATCAGCCCTCTGCAACTTCAGTAAATGACTGGGACACAAACATACACAACATTTTGTAAGAATGCCATCACTTAATTCACTGACAAGAAAGGGGGGGAACCAACAAAATCATGACCACTATAAATAAAGAGAATGTTTCTCAAAAATGTCAATTTTTACAATATTCATTTATATCTGTGACATACCTGAATAAAAAAGGGAAGGTCATTAAATACTCTCAGTATGAAATGAAATTAAAGTTTTTCCTCTGGTTCCTACAAACACAGGACGTAAAAACAAAATGAATTAAATCCTTACACCCTTTTTCAACCCTTAAAATAATGTTAAAAAGTATGAATTGAAAATAAAGGGAATAAAACCAACATTTACAAAGAAACAAAAAGTATGAGATGGGACACAAGTTCTGTATCTTCATGATATAATTAATTAATGTACCAGTGGGACTGACAACTGACAATATTGAATGAAGCTGCTAATTATCACTGGAGACTAGTGTAGCACACATCAATAGCACACTGGACTGATAAGAAGTTCAGGTGGGTAAGTGTGTGCAGCCCATTTTTTTAAAGTTATTCATAATTCTCTTTTTATTAGTAAGTGGTTTACCGTATTTGCAACACAAGGTCATATAAGTGCTTAAGATTAAAGTGTTACAAGAGTGCAACAAATCCTAAAAAGACGAGATAAAAGGACAATAGATGTTAAGTAGGAAAGAAGGAGCAAACTACACCAAAGCATCCCCCAAACCACCCACCATTCTTAATTTTAAGTGTTTAAGATTGATATTATGGAACACCGATCAGCCCTCTGCAACTTCAGTCAGTAAATGACTGGGACACAAACATACACAACATTTTGTAAGAATGCCATCACTTAATTCACTGACAAGAAAGGGGGGGAAAACCAACAAAATCATGACCCCTATAAATAAAGAGTGTTTCTCAAACAAGTCAATTTTTACAATATTCATTTATATCTGTCACATACCGGTATAAAAAAGGGTTTGTCATTAAATACTCTCAGTATGAAATGAATTACCAGAGGTAAAAACGAAATGAATTAAATCCCAACACCCCTTTTCAACTCTTAAAATAATGTTAAAAAGTATGAATAGAAAATGAAGGGAATAAAACCAGCTTTAACAAGGAAACAAAAAGTGTGATATGGGACACAAGTTACGTATATTCACTATATAATTATTGTACCAGTGGGACTGACAACTGACATTATGGAATGAAGCTGCTAATTATCACTGGAGACTAGTGTAGCACACATCAATAGCACACTGGACTGATAAGAAGTTCAGGTGGGTAAGAGTGTGCGGAAATGGGGCCATTATCTAAGACCCTGAATCCTGTCTTTTTCATGGGGTAGTGGGGGAAGAAGATTAAAAAATAACGAACCACAATTTTTCCAGCTTCACTATGTACTTAAAAACAAAAGCAAAGCTGTAAAATTATTGATAAATTGATAGTATAAAAACTTAATTTCTCACCTTGTTTGGCATCATGAGAAGTTTTTGATTTGTAGTGACAATACCAGATTCAATTTTCCCAAGCACTATCGTGCCCATATCCTGTGAGAATAAAAATGGGACACGAAAAAATAAGGACCATATCATTTGAATAAAGATAATTTAAGGCGGAAAACACATTGGACCTTGCATTTGGTATTAATATAAGTTAAGAAAAAAAAATACAGGTATGATACAAGTTTCATTTGTGGCACTCAAGGATGAGGCTCATTCTAATACTAGATAAACAATCAGACACCCAATGTATGGTGACAAAATTTGTGCCTTATCCCAGACATTTAGAGATCAATTCAATTGTACTGCCTCTTCATCAAAATGATTTCTGAACTGGAACAAACTACCCTACAAATAAAAAGGACTGAGAATGTGGGGTATACTAGTTTTGCGTTGTGGCTTAATCTACCCTGTAAAAGAAATTAAACAGAAAACCATATTTGGGTCACGCCGCAGTGGAATCAAGCGCTCAACAATTTTTGGCCATATGCAGACCTGCCACTTTATGAAATCTAAAATTCAGGATTTTAGAGTAAAAAATCAGGATCTGGTGAAAAAAATCAGGATCAACGGCAAATCAGTCATAAGGGGCACAGGGGGTTCCCTTTTATGAGGCAAGTATGCAAGACAAAACTTTTGCAGGATTAAGTTCACGTTTCGGAAAAAACTGAAAGACAGCATATATGTACTCGAGTCGGAGTTGGATAGAGTAAGGGAGCGCATGTTGCAGAAAAGCTGAAACTCTCGTAGTCTTGAAAATAGCTGACACATAACTCTAATCATCCACGCAAAAAGTCCACGTTTTCATACAGTAACAACGTTCGACTTCCATCGCATATACATTCAAGGCACCCCACCTCACCCCCCAAAAAAGGTCGCACCACGGTTGTTAATTTTAAAAAAAAAATTTCTCCCCTCAAATAGTACCTGTATCACGGCACGCACTTTAAGCCCAAGTGTAACCAAAAAATAACAACGCCCCTCCCGGTTTTCCCACTCTGGTTAAGTCCCGAGAAACACCGACCAAAGCGACCAGTGTGAATGAACTTTGCTGACCCCAACAACCGACGGTCTCCGACACACGCGCTACTCACACGAACGACTTCATGTCACGTGATGCGAATGAGCGCTTGAAAGTTCCACTGACAGGTCTTGATGATGGGCCCAACTAACCAGAAAGACGAAGCTTGCTTTTAAAGCAACGGCAGAACAACGAATAGATTATTCTTAGGCCCATGTCATAATTGTTACAGTGATCAGGACACCATCGGAGAACTCTTGGTTATAAAATCGAAAGTAGATCTTGAACGTATCCAAGTCGAAATTCAAAATCGATACTACGTCGATTTTAGTTGAAATAACGTGCGCGAGTCATCTACTACATTTAGCATAGATGCTTTAGAAAATAGTGTTTCTGCCGATAAAAAGTCCAATCAGTGCTTCCAAGCAAAAAAGATTGCAGAACATTTTACATTTTTTTCTAAGTCGGACGCAACAACAAAATATCAGTATACTGGCTATCGAAATCGGGAAAATCTGGATGCTTGAGATTCAGGGGAAAAAAATCAGGATATCCCGATTAAATCGGGATGAGTGGCAGGTCTGGCATATATAGTTATTGGTATCATCTTAAAGGTTATTATTTGCCTTGCCTTCGATGACAAAAATATCCATTGATCTTGAAAAGAAGTCAAGATATTTGTGATTGAAGGAGGTGGGGGTCGCCTGGTTCCAGAGTAAAATTAACGAGAAAACGTCCGCCAAAGTTGGGTGACTGCCATAGCCTAAGAGTCCTCGGAAACTGCAAATTTACATTTTTGTGCCTTTAATCAACGTTTTTCCATAAAATCCACATATAAAAGTGTTTTTGAATGGACGTACAAGTTGTTAAGCCAAAAAAAAAGTTTGAAGAAAAAAAAAACATCCAAACTGGCCAAAAAATGCAATTTTCCCAGATTTCATTATATTGACGAGCGCCTGATTTCACCATGATGCCTCACATATACATTTCATACTAAGAAAAGTGGGCCAGGAGTCCAGGTGACCTAAATGCAAACACTTAAAAAAACAAACAAATGATAATTGAGAGTGGGAAGGGCAATAGTAAATATTCTCATAAATAAAAGTTTAAAAATTAATAAGCACCAGCCCTAGCCACTTGAACACACAGCTCACGAGATACAAAATATACTGAAGCATAACTCACCTTGTATCTATCCACAACCGGCAACCGCACTGCTGCATCACTAGCTCTGCTGATGGGTGGCATTACATCGAGGTATTCTAATAATGAAGGACCACTGAAAAATAGAAAATCAATTGAAACAATGAGACCATATGTTGAGGCCATGCTATAAAATGAAAATCCCATTTAATTTTCATCCCCTCCTAATCTTGTGACTATAAGAACATAAATCCTTCCAATTACAAAAAGAAAGAAAACAACACTTTTACAATTATCATATTTGTGTCACAACATGGTGGAATCAGGCACTCGTCAATTTTTGGACATGTGGAGTTATTGGTATCACCTGAAAGCTTTTTCATTTGGCTTGCTATGAAAAAAACACCAATCTATTTTGAATAAAAGTCAAAATATTTGTGATTGAATGAAGTGAGGGTAGCATGTTTTTAGAGGTACATTTTTTTAGAAAATGGCCAAAGTTTTGTAACTTCTACAGCTTGAATGTCCTTGAAAAGTGAAAATCTACATATTTTGTGCCATTAATCAGACCTGCCACTCTATGAAACCTCAAAATCAGGATCTCAGGGATAAAAAATCGGGATTTGGTGAAAAAAATCGGGATCAACAGCAAATCACAAAGGTGACTGTCAAAGCTGACTTAAATTTTTTCCAGAGGTGTCCATAAATTCCTTGGCCTATATGCCCTCTGTGTGTCTATGTTTGTTTGTTTGCGTGTGTGCGTGCGTGCTTGTGTGTGTGTGCGCGTGCGTGTGTGGGTGCGTGTGTATTTTTTGTAAATCCTGAAGCATCGCGTCAAGCACTCTTAGTCCAAGAGTCTATACCCCCCCCCCCCCCATTAATAAGTCCCGAAATATATTAACTTAAGTTGACCCCGTCAACGGACGGTCCCCGACACGCAGAGCACACACGGCGATGACAGGTCACGTGACGCGAATGCGCGATTTTAACAGTTTTACTAATGGGTCCGATTAACTGCATGTTCACACAAAACACTCAGATGAGCGACAGTCGTTCTACTTCTAGAATAACGACGGCGGCCGACCGACCAAATGTACCAACAAATCTTTTATCCCTCATGGGTTCAGACAAAAGCAGCGACAACGGCCGTATGTTTGTCTTGTCAGCGCAGTTATATGTTAGTTGTGTAAGGATTAGAAAGACTGTCACTTGTCTGAGTGTTTGATGTGAACGCTCAGTTACCCAACCTCGAACAAGGCTTGTTTTGAAAGCAACAGCAGAACTACGAACATTATCGATTATTAAATATCCCAAATTGTAACAGTTACCAGGCTATCATAGGAGAATTCTGAGCGCGGGTAAAGATCACACACAACTTGGGGCGAGTCAACTACTAAATGCGGCATCGATATTTCGAGAAATAGAGCTTCGAGTTCCTACTGACAAAAAGTGCAACGGGTGCTTCCCGCGATAAAGGAGCAGGCAGTGTTTTTAGAAAAATCCGGCACAACAGCAGACTGGGACAAAAAATCTAGATACACGTGATCAAAATCGAGATGCTTGAGATTCGGGGCAAAAAAATCGGGATATCCCGACTAAATCGGGATGAGTAGCAGGTCTGCATTAATCGACAAATTTTAGTAAAATTCAAGAGTAAATGTTTTTATATGGAAATAAAAAGTACTGAGCCAAAAAACAAAAATTTGATTAAAAATTGCCAAACTGGAGGGAAAATGCCCGTTTCTTCGATTTCATTATTTTGACGAGCGCCTGATTTCACCCTGATGCCTCCCATTTATGTTTCACAGATTTTGATTTCCCTGCTTGTAAAAGCCATTTATTGATTTGTATTTAAATTGATACGTTGATATCAAAAGAACAGACAAATATATATAGAGAGAGAAGATATAATCCGAGATTGATAAGTCTATTGTGATAGAACACCTATCAATACAGTCTGTGTAATAACTTTGAAACAAATGAAATCTGGACCTACGTGAACCATGGACAAACTGAGTCATCAGGGACCATTGTGAGGAAAGCTCCCGTAAGACCTGAGCAAGGCATGAAGTAGACATCAGTTTTGGGGTTGAAGCCACATTTTTTCAAGTAAGGGAGGAGTTTTTCTTTGCACTCATTGTACCTGGGAAAATAAGAAAAGATGTGCAAGAAATATAATTTCCACCCATGTAGAGTAAATATTGATTGCAGGAAACCAGTTGCTGCAAAACAGCCGTCAAATAAGCCAAGATGTGATAAAATAAGAATGTAAGATAAGGAGCAACACCACATGACAATTTTATTAGACAACAAATTTTCACAGCACTGCACGAACACATAAAATCTCAATATAAAGATCTTATAGTCCTTACTGAGCAATGCTATTTACGAAATACTTTAAAATTCAAGATACATTCTGCAAACATAACTCATGACAATAAATGAATAAATGGTTAAGTCATTTTTAAACTTCTGATTTATCACCCTTCATAAAATCAAGACTGTTGTTGTGCAAATAAGCTTCTCTATCAATCAAAAGAATTTATTTTTAACAGTATCAGTAACCCCCAATCATGATAAAATAAAAAGCAAAAAATACCAATATGACACATCTTACCTTGCTTCTTCCCACTCCACTGTAGGATCATCCATTTTATTTATAAGCACCACTAAATGTTTCACTCCAGCTGTCTTCACCAACATGGCATGTTCTCGTGTCTGTCCTCCCCTTTCAAACCCTGTCTCAAATTCACCTCTTCTTGCTGATATGACCTGAAAATCATATCAAAACTGTTTAAGATCTGTCAGGAAACAGAAAGTACGCAAGACAAAAGGAAGGTGCATGACAATATTATTATGACCTATTTAATCTATTTAGCTGTATAAAAAAGGACAAAAATGTGAAATACAACATCAGCTCCACTGTACAGAAATGCCTACTTCTTAAATGAATGGCTACTAGCACCACACTATGCCCCAACTGTAAGAAGTTGACCACGACTATTAAAATCCAAACATTACGATGAAATATGCGTATGACTGCTAGTATTATAATGAGCTGTAAAATACAAACCATCTAATCAGACCGTGTTTCACATGTTGTTTCCTGTATGTAAGAGCCATTTATTGCTTTTAATCTGAATTGTTATGCTGATATCACATGTATCAATAAATAAGTATACAAGTTTTTCCATTTCAATCACTTGGATTGGAAATGTGTGCACCAAAGTGTCACAGTTCTATTATTTCATGAAACAGATATAACATTTACCCCTCTGAATAAATACTACCCTTTCCAGACTGTTTTAAAAACAGCCCCCAGCCTCCCCAACCACCCCCCCCCCCCCCCCCCCGGAAACCCTTTTGGGCCACAAATAGTCAACATATTTTTACACTTATTCTTGCAAGAATCAATATTTTAAAAAATTTCATACATGGAGGTTTTCCCTTATTTGATAAAGAGTCACATTCAAGTGACATGCATCGACCAACCATCACAAATTCCTTTTTTAATAATCACTAATTACTTTTTCAGTGCACAATTCACAAAAGTACCAGAATAGCAAGATCTGCTTGTGACGCTCCACAGATCATGTTGGGGACAAAGCTCTTGTGACCAGGGGCATCTAACACGGAGTAATGTTTTTTTTCTGACTCGAAAAACGCTCTTCCAACTTCGACTGTTTTGCCCTTTTCCCTCTCCTCCAAGTTGGTGTCGAGAGCCCATGACAAATACCTGAAGGAGAGCAGAAACAACAGATAATGAATTAAAAATACAAAGATAACACCCACCATAAAATGATACTGAATACATACTGAAAACAGAACATGCTTTAGTACAGTGTGGTGATTTAAAACAATTATTTCTACGCGCTTGTATGACCTTGTGCAGTTGCAAACGCCGAAAAACTCTTACCAACACAAAAACAAACCAGAAAATAGGGCTGTACCCCGGTAGCAAACCCGCTCGTGCTCGCAAGCCCCTAGTTCAAGTCACAAGCCTCAAATCACTAGGTCAAATCATCAAATCAAATCACCAGCATGATAAGTTGAGTCTAGCGCAAACTGTAACCTCCCTGGTCTCGTCTAAACTTCAAGTCCAAAGCAACTAGCAATCCGTAAAGCCACTCGTGTCAGACCCCTTCATCATCCCCACGTTGCTTGCAATCCGTGTACCCACTTACGTCAGAAAAAAAGAGAGGGGGAGAGTACGAGATCCGGCCCAGTGTCACTGCGCCGCGTGGCGCTGTAGTCTGCTCGATTATTCAAAGGCTTGCAAAGCAGCAGACAGCCGTCAAGTCTCATATCCCGTCCGCAGCCACAAGTCCCACGATTCACGTAGTACTACTTTGTAGTGAATTGTCCCAGGACCAGCTCGAAACCTGACCTGCTGACTTGTGCTGTCTCGCTGTAGCAGCGAGCGGCAGGCAGCAGGACCGCTCGTTGTGTTCAAGCAGCAGTACCGCTCGCTGTGTGAACTTTGAACCTTGGAGGAAGGGAGAGGCTTGGCTTGTTTTGGTGCAAGACGTAGAGAGCTGAAGTTATTTTTAACTTCTCGCCGTTAATCAGCTAAGCGAGAGGATAAGTGAGAGGGAGTGTGGTGTTGTAGTAACAGAGACCTAGGTTTCTGGTAGCAATAAGAATGAGTAAACTTAGATTACCCTAGAATGGAAAACTTCAGGGGTCGTTGTGATTGGCTTTTGTATCGTATGTATGTAACCTATTTTGTAGATGTGTTACACTCACAGTGACATAATACAGAACAATTTGGAGACGGGCTAGGCCTACTTCAACCCAATGTCAGGGCCAACCTGGGCTGAGAGGGAACAACGCCCCAGCAGAAAGACGGAGGTTCTCAGTAAAAATTTATCCCCAGACGGGAATCGAACTGAGGCCTTTTGCGTGCGACGATGAAGGGCTTGGCTCATGCACATTAAAAATAAACAGGCCTTAACATCGTAAGAATAGCCGATCCAATACTAATTTTTAAGTGCATTGTATAGAGCTTTTTGTTATTTACAAACGAACTATGAAAAAAAAAAACGATCTTGCACTTCTGGTGCAAGCCTCTCAATGCAAATAACCAGAGAATCTTCAGTAATATATATAGAGCCCACAGGCACGAAGGCTCGCGACGTCACGACACAGTACAACAGGACTGTCGAGTCACAACTCACCGGAAGTCCCCCCACCCCCGGTAGCAAGCGGGAGGCAAAGCAAAGCACAAGCCTGCTCGCAAGCCGTCCGCTGCTTTGCAAGCCTTCGACTAACCGAGCAGAATCCAGCCCTACCAGAAAAGACCCATTCATTTCCTTGTCGCGAAATTTGCTTATATTTGACTTCCTGCTGTTCAGTGTGACCTCTGGAGACATGTTTGGCATGCATAGTCAAACTTTAAGACAAAACGTTGAGTCATCTTTCTCAATACATATCAGTGTGGTAGTTATGTCCATCAGACATTCAGATTTTGACTCTGATTTGTCAAGGAAAGGGTCCTAACACGAAGAGCCATTTTGCATCATTATGGAGGAAGACATCCACCTTCCAAACTAATAATCTTTTGAATGCACCATTTTCAGGTAATGAAATTCTGTGGATTTTTAGTGAGTGTTTTACAGCGCTCACAACTGCAATGGTCATATGAGCGCATGGTCATATGAGCGCATGGGCATGGACGCCAGTGTTTGAACAGACTGATTCCTGCAAACTGACTCTCTGAATTCTTACGTTCCTGCAAACTTATCACGCCCCTACCGCCTCCTAAAACCATCCCTTTCAAATAAGAAAGTTTCAACTCACTGACTACTGGCCCCTTTCTCCAGTCACTAGCACTGAATACTGTCATTTTTGGGGGCATTTCAAAACACCACAACTCTCAGAATTACCGCATTGTAATTAAAATTAATTATTTTTTTACAGTAAAGTTAAATTTAAGCTCAATCTAATACAAAATTTTTTAATTGTCCAAATCTAATACTTTAATTTTTATGATTTTAAAAAAATTGTCATGAATTTGATTTTTAAATAAATTTCCAGAATGAATTTCACAACAATAAAAATAAATATTCAAAGTGTTGTATTGATTTGTATGCATGTGTGAGTGTTAGGTGAAAATATAAAAGCGTTAATTCAGACCCAAACAACGAATTACATGAGACAGATGAAGGAACACGGAGTTGTGATTTCGTTGCGCGAACAACAACACCAGTACTAGAGATCTAGTGCTAGATCTGGCATTAAACTACGACTCGGGCCGTGTTCGAGTACATATCCAGGATCCTAGCTATCAGACACATCATATTCTGAGTCACTAGAACTAGCAAAACGAACAGAAGTATTGAAAACAGCGAAATTATACAATTCTTGTTCATGCGTCTTCTCTGACCATTACTTTGCGACGCGACTGTCAAATTACTATAAGCTGTATAGAAAAGAACATAGCGTGAGTTCGGTAAGTTAAACCCCAGTTGAGGTTACTGTCCTTCGCCTTCAATAACTTAAAAAGTTACCACGCTACTTCCGCCAAACTCGGCACGAAACGAAACAAGTGGCAAAACTAGCACTGGAGTCCGTTCCCATGCATGTGCCGGGAGAACAAGACACAGAACAAAATCGCAAAGTCCACCCCATCGGGGGTGCGGTCGCAACCGATCGATGCCGGCGAGATTCCGGCAATCTGGCATCCACGTGCGCCGGACACACTAAACATTTTCAGTAGGTAGGAAATTCTGAATTTTGCCCGGGTGGCGGCCGAAACCTTCTCTTATCAATTTTAGACCACCAAGGGATCTTTCAGGTGAGCAACTTGAACATGGGACCTCCGAGATGTTTCGCCCTTGTCTGAGAAGGCTAGGTGTAGATCTTTCCTAGCACAAGATCAGGGTGTGGCTAAAAGACAGCAGTAAGAAGGAGCCAAGGAGTAGCAGTGGTGTCAGTGGCCTAGTGATTAGGCTTCCGCACTCGTAACCGTGAGGTTGCGGGGTCGGGGCTTCGAGCCGCGGGCCCGACGTTGTCCTTGGGAAAGGCACTTTACACGAATTTTCCGCACTTCTCCACGGTGGAAATGGGTACCCGGCCATAGACGGCGAAAGATGTTGTCGGTATGTTAGTGGCTTAGCGCCTATAAAAGGCTGCTAGCACTGTATGCTTCCCGCGAAGTTGAGTTTGTTTCAGAATGCTCTCAGGTCTGCTAGGGTAATAGTATAGATTGTGAAGCGCACAGAGCTTGCTGTTAAGCTGGGATCTGCGCTATACAAATTCTATCTATTATTAAGACTGCAGAAAGAGACCAGAGCCCAGAGGAGGGGGCAAAGAAGGGAAGAGGGTGAGGGCAGAAAGTGGAGCCGAAAGCAGACAACAGAACATTGCTAGAGAGCCGGAAAGGAGGTGAACGGAGACAATTTTAGAGAAGAACATTTTTCCCATCGCTAAAGGGATTCAAACCAGGGACCTTTGAATGAGAGGCGAACACCTTAACCTCTAGGCCACGAGAGCCCCCGGTCAATATGCCACGAAAAGGGAGGCTATGTTCTGTGTGCACCCCTGAAAATATGGCCTGTGTTGAAGACAATGTAAGGGAGGAAGCATGCATGCATTATTTAGGAATAAAATTTTTAATAGTATCACAACTTCTGCGTCACCATGCATTACATCTGAGAAATTTCACACTGACCATAATAAATATAAAAAACTACTGAAAAAGCAGAATATTAGAAACAGAGAGAAAAAAAGGGAGATTGGCAAGACTAAAAACATGAATTTGTAATGTAAACACATACCCTAAAACAAGTTTTCTTACCATGTCTCTCTGTTTTTTTCCTTGGCTTCCCTCTCATATTTTTCCAGTGTTCTTTTGTCTACCATTCCTGTTAAATACCTGAGGAGAGATAAACAAGTGCTTACAGAACGTGCCAAATAACTAGATTAACAAGGACTAAAATAAATTATCCGAAGACACATGGAAAGCATCTCATTTACTGAGACATCGAGGTCAAATTCATAAGGTTATCTCTGCCAAGAATAGTACATGAACTCAACAACCAGTTATTAAATCTAGTTTTCTTGGCCTCGATGTAGCGCAACTTACCCTACTTAAGGATTCCAATTCCATCCACGACAAAGCAAAATAACAAAAACATCCATTCATTAACTAAAACTAACTACTAGCCACCCCCAATTCCTTTGACATTGTTATTTTAATAACAAGTATTACATATGCAATTTAAATAACAAAATTCCCTTTCACTTAATATAGCGGCTCCAATGCAGACTAGATCCTTATGAAGTATACTGTTGGGATACCACTCTATATTATTAATATAAAGCATTCTGAAAATTAACACACCGATGCTATTTTTATTATGGGCCTAATTAACCCTTAGAGCGCTGACTTCTTTCCCCTTATATTTTCCCTCTGTGCTGAATTTATTTTGGAAAAACGCCAGATTTGCACATACGCTTTTTTTTTTGCTAATAACTTCTGTATTTGTCAAAATTTCAAATGAAGGTAAGAATAAAAGTTTTAGAAAATTGAAAGTTCTTTATGAATATGTGAAGCAAAAAGTATTTTGGGAAGTTATTGTAGTAGTGGTGTTGGAAATGACTGAATAAATAAAAACTGCCGGTTCATTAGATCTCTAGATCTAGACCAGAGTCTAGATGCTTCGTAAGCCTACGTTATATTTCACAAAGTGTTAGCTCTAGGATCAAAACCCCAGAAATCATCTTTCGATTCAAGGAAAATACGCAAAACATCTTCATCTGAATCTGATGCGACACTATTTTCATGTTTGTCGCCGGTCGTAAATTTTCCAACTTCACTGTCCACTGTCACTCGACTTCAACGTGAAACAAAAAACTCCTCGCGCCTCGATCGAACCCCGTGACAAGAAAAATGGCAGGCGAAATCAATTCTGCATAGCCTTCCAGCCAGCAGTATAAAAATTAGTACTTTGTTCTTTTTGTACATAGCGTTATACTATGCCAATGTCTATCGCGATCGTCCGCGATCAGCACTTTACGGAAGTTCGGGCCGTCGCGACCGGTCGAGATCAGCACTCTAAGGGTTAAAAGATAATGGACCAAAATAAGAGGCAACAACACTAAAACTTACAACAAATGCCCTCCAATCGTTGACTTGCCAGCATCTGCAGATTTCAAAGAATTATTAGAAAAAATGTCTCCCTCAGGGCAAGTAAACACACGTAATTAACAGCTAAATATTTTTTTATTTTATTAAAGAGATACAATCTGTTATTTCAGATGTACAATCTCTGAAGATACTAGGAAGACGACTGAAAGTCATAGTGATCACTTTAAACCAAAGATAGTGTGTAATGTGCACACACAAAAAAAATCCATAAAACATAGGGCTTTAAATAAAATAAATAGTTTGGGGTTTTTTCCCCAGCTCCAACCCTCTATAGGTAGAACCAAAAACAACATGGTTTTAACATTAATTGCTTTCATATAAAAATACACTCAAACAGTCACAAGTGAATGTAAAGCAAACCAGCCCAGCCAGATGCCTGAGCAAAGATTCTACACCGATCCTTGTCAAAGAAGCTCAGGAAAGCCACCAGACTCCAAAAAAAAGTTTCCAGAGTAACAGGGCTGCCAACCCATCTCCAAGGTTTTCAGTAATGACCATGAAGAAAATAATTTCCCATAACAATTAGTAATAATAGTGCTCTCATTTTCAAATTACTATATTACAATGAACAAAAATGTCTTAATTACTGTAAAATAGGGCTTATCGAAAATTAAATAAATGTGAAGGCCAAAGTTTTGCTTTAAACTCACCTTCTGAATCACAAAATGGAAGATGACTGACGTAATGGATTTAGGGTTACATTTCAGGCTCTGGTGACAGTAATTTGTTTTTATCAAGGATTTCTTGCCAAATCTATTTCCATCCTCAACTCCAGAACAACCTATTTACAGTCCTTAAATTCACAACAAGTAACATACTTCAATCCACACAATACTTCTTTACATACCCAGTGAAGTGTGCTGACAAAATGAGTTACTTCTCGGATTTAAGCCTTATGGAAATAGATACATCATGCTTATAGGTGAAGCTTTTACATTTTATAAGTATGAAATAATAAAAGGCATATTATACTTAAAGAATGTGGCATCAATATAAATTCTACAAATTTGACCCTCATGTCAATTTTTCTTAAATATATCCATTTATGGGTTGCGAGAAGTAATTCATTTTGTCAGCACGCCTCAAATTTTATTGTGGGCAAGGCTAACTCGCGTGAAGTGGGCCAGCTGATCCCTTTTTCAGAGCTTCCAGCAGCTGATGTCATTTTTCGAGGATTTTCGGGTCCAGGGCAGAGCCCAGGCAGGGGTTGAAGGGGGACAGCGCCCCCTTTATGTTTGATAATTTTTTGATTCAGGGCATCCTAAGTATGCCATTTCTGGCTATTCATGTATAAATTTAACAAGAAAATATGTGAGAAAAAAAACACCTTGCATACATAATTTTCTGCTTGTCAAGTGTTAATCCATATAAATCCAAAAGCTATGCTTCCTCCCTTGTACAGATATTGTACATCCATAACAGTAGTATGACAGCTAGATTAGATCTATAAAACTTGACAGGTAATGTTTAACTTTTCTCTGCTTGTGTTGGTTTGCACCATAATAATAATGGGAAGAATCCTTATAATAATATAACAGCAAGATCTAGATCTAGATAACTTGACAGCTTATATTCAACTTAAATCCACAACAATACTTAGATCTACAAATAAACAAGTCTGGTAAAAAAAATCAAGCTCTCTCCAGAGTTGTTCTTTTCTTGGCAGGCCCAAAAACTATTGAACCACAATCGTCATTTATTCCTCTAGTTTACAGTGCTGGTGCTCTTCTTGTGCTTTAGAAAGTGAAAGTAAAAGACTCTGTCTACACTTTCAAATAAAATAGCATTTCCGGTATGGGTTGGCTATTGTTGACTATTAGTAATTACAGACTTTTATTTCGCATTTTGTAAAATAAATATTTTTACGGAAATTTTTCCATTTGCAGAATTCTGTTAATTTGCGGAAATCCACAAAATTACGGAAGACTGGAAGCACTGCTTTTTTAAGGGAGCAGGGGGGCTGATTTACAGATTGGCAGTTTTCCGACTATTGGCAGACGATTTATAGGTCTGCACTAAGACTTGTAAAATAAAAAAAGAGCCAAAAATCTGCTGACAGTAAAAATCGTAATAAATCGTCTTACAATCGGAATTTCGTAGTGAGGCTAAAAAATCGTAATGAATACTAAAAAATCGGCATGGTTGGCAGCCCTGGAGTAAGAAAATCAGACTTTTTTTTTTTTAAATGTGCCCTATGAACCAAATCTTTTTTTTTTTTTTTTTTTTTTATAGTAGAGGGTTTTACGGCGCTCGCAACTGCATAAGGTCGTATGAGCACCAAGGGGTGGGTGTCAACAGAGAAGTCTTTACAGGGAATCAGACTTACTCTGCTCACCTCTCTAGCTTCAACAGCACAAAGTCTGCTTCGACTGTCAAGGCACCCTGGAAATAGCGGGTCACAAGAGTGTGACAAACATACAAAAGAAGAGGAGGAAAATAACAATAGTAAGGATTAGGAAAGAAAAAGCAGTAGTTCCCTGTTGTACATCAGGTACAGTTATGAGCGTGACATGATGAATCAGCCCATTTACAATTCTACTGTGCTTGAACGAGAAATGTCCCCCCTTTGGGAATGGCCTAAAGACACTACAGTCAGTGGCACAGCCCCGGGCGTAGAACCAAATCTAAATAACAATCTCTTGAGCTCTGGCAGGAGTAGCAACAGGAGGAAGAAACAACACGGTACCAAAAGTATTATTTTACTCAGTTTAAAAACTGAACTTACGTAGAAAGGATGAGCATTACTTCAGTGAAAACATCTATAAATTAAAAGCTCTAAGAATCCTATGTGTCATCTGAGACTGAAAAGCTTCATCGTGTGATAAGGCTGTCAATGATCAGTGACAACATTTATCTTGCACACAAAACTTCACTCAGAGGTAATATCACACCAAAGGTGGGTAAGCGCGTGCGAAAAAAAAAACCTCAATAGCTCCAAAATAAATCATGACTTAACTTTTGACAATAGGTTGCAAAAGGTTGCAAACTCTGGTCAGCAATACATAAAGATTTTCATACCAATACCATATCAAAACAACTATCAAAAAAGAAGACGAACTTATCAAAACTTTAACCACAAGCTCAGTGGCATCAAAGAGGTCCTCCAAAAGATTAACCTAACTGAAGCTACCAACCTAGCCCTTGACTGAAAATTGCATCTCTCCTCCACATCTAAAGATGCAAGAGGAAGAATAAAGAAAAGTTAAGTAGCCACAGTGTCAACCCACTTCCGTTCGAATATAAATCCAAGAAATTCTCAAAAATGAAGCAGCAAGTGTACTCACCAACGTGCCCAATGAAGACCACATTTAAATGTTCTTTTCTGACTTTTGGTTGACCTGGAACTTTTGGTTTCTTTACAGGCATCACAGCCTCAGGATCATCCTCGTCTTCTTCTTCGTCTTCAATATCCTCTTCTTCATCTTCCCCCTCATCCCAGTTGGCTGAAAAGTAAGAAGACTTTCGTTTTAAAAAAACCAATCTCCAGTTCAGTTATGATAACCTCTACAAAGGGAAGGATCTGGCCATCATCCAAGAGGGGGGGGGGGGGGGGGTGTTCCCAAGCCAAGGAGACAGGTAAAGTAGCAGCACTACTGAAAATTTATACCACCAAGAAACAAAATCTACACACCTATAAGTAAATGATCTTGAAGATCTTGTTTACAACATAACTAATTGTATGCCCTAAGGCATCTCAAAAGAAATTTCAGTTTGCAAAACTAATGAACTTAGAAGGCACTTAAGCCCATGCAAAGGTTCAAACAATTTCCAATTACCTTATACAAAAATACAGCAAGAAAATCTGTCTTTAACACAAAGCTCTACATAGGCGCTTTTCTTACACACCTTTTAATTGTTCTACCACAGCAATTCCATCCCATTCAGTATTTCCAGATCATCTTCAAAGCAAACCAGACATATAAAGTCCATTCAATGACCCAATCATTATCAAAATAAGTCCGAACAGGTAGCGGGTACCATCGCTTTCTCATATGCTGCGCTCCTCTTCAACAATCTGTGACTTCTGATGAAAGACAAACTAAAATAACTTTTAAGACAACAGTAATATCTTTACACATGAAACAAAGTCACTTATATGTAGACCCGATCATTTCAAATAGCATCCAACTTACTCCAATCTGTAATGAATAAGGTCTTTTAATACACCCAACTAATTGTTCACTCAGACCCAACTTTTTAAACTTACCTATATCCCCATTGCCTTCCTCGACAGGAGATACATCTGAAAAAGACATTTTCACAAAGGTCACAGACAGCTAATACAATTATAAAAATTGATACTTTCAAAATTAACCATTATACATGACCCACACAAATCACTTCAAGTACATTAATTATCACTTACTTAAACACTATTAGTCTTACTGATTTCGCATTAAAATGTGACACAATTAGGCACACAACATCTCTTTACATCAAACGTACCAAATTTACGTTGATTATACTTGCATCACTAAAACTAAAATGCACTTGCTCCCACAATCACCTTTCCACTTCCCTGCAAAGCTTCGTCTTAGTAAGAGTTTACCAGCACTGGCAACACAAATAGGTCATATATGTGACAAAGATTATAGGTGTAACAAGAAAGAAACAACAAAGAAGAAAAATGACGATCTGATAGATATTTGATAGGAAAAAAGGAGCAAACCTCATCACTTGCAAACCACCCACATGCAAAGCTTAACTCACTTCAGACGGTTCACACAACAGTTGCGTGACCCCTGCCGCGACGCTCGCGACGGCTCCCACAAGCCCTGCGTGACCAACTTTGGAAGTTTTTTTTTTCGCTCTACAAATCACGCACGGATCGCGAGGCCTGCCCCGTACCCTTGTTTGGCCAAGCCTGAGCTACTTAGACTTCGTTTCGTATCTCTGGGGCCAGTAGTTTTTAAGTTATTGAAGGTGAAGGACAGTGACCCCAACTGGGGTTGAACAGACCAGAACTCGCGCTTTGTTTTTTTCTATACAGCTGATAGTAATCCGACAGTCGCGCCGTAGTAACGGTCGAAGAAGTCGCATGAACAAGAATCACATAATTTCGCTGTTTTCTATACTTCTGTACGTTTTACTAGTTCTAGTGTCTCAGAATATGATGTGTCTAATAGTTAGGATCCTGGATATGTACCCGAACACGGCCAGAGTCGTAGTTCTAGGGCTAGATCTAGCACTAGATCTAGTACTGGTGTTTTTCGCGCAACGAAATCACAACGTCGTGCCGTACATCTGTCTCATGTAATTCAGTGTATGGGTCTGAATCAATGCACAGACCAGCTTTTATATTTTCACCAAACACTCGCACATGGATACAAATCAAACCAGAACACTTTGAACTTTTATTTTTGTTGTTGTAGTGAATTTCATTCTACCTGTCACGTCTCTGGAAATTTTTCGGAAAATCAAATTCATGCCAATTTTTAAAAAATCATACAAATTGAAGTATTAGACAAACAACTTTAGTTTTTTGTATTAGATTAAGCTTGACTGTTACTTTACTGTGTCAAAAAATATTACAATAGGGTAATTCTGAGAGTTGTTGTGATTTATTGAAATACCCCCAAAAACACCAGTCTTCAACGCTTGTGACTGGTGAAAGGGCCCAATCGCAAGTGAGTTAAAAGAAAAATTTTAAGAGGTAAATAATGCGTACAACAAACAAAAGAAAATAAAACCATGAGGTGTGGATAAAAAAGAAAATGTGTGTCAACTGATACTATCAGCTTTAATCTAAAGATGAGGCTGAGAATAATCAGCGACCATTTTCATTTTGCACACATTACTTCACACAGAGGTCATTTCATTCAAACCAGAGGTGGGTAAGAGTGTGCGAGAAAAACTTCAAGTACACAGAAATAATAGCTGGATCTGGCTCTCTCTAAATCTTGAACAATAATTACCTATCCCATCTGTTTCCATTGCTTCTTTTTCGAGTTCCTGAGGAGGCGTTTCTTCTGGATTTGGCTGTGGTGTGAAACCTGGTACATTAAAAACAAAACAAAAAAAGTAGAAGTTTCTATCTACACAGGCTGCAAAACAAAACAAATGACAAATTCTTCCTTCTGAAAAAAAAAGTCTCAATGAAGAGCAAATGTACTATCAAAATTTCCTTTCCACTTTATTTTTTAAACAAGGATTCGAGTTTAAGTACAACTTGTTAACAAGAAAAAAAATAAAACTAAAGCGAGATCAATAACAAATAAAATAAGCATTAAGGATTTCAATTCTCAAACTTAACCATGCTTCAAGACAATCACAACATCGGTAATACCATAAATACACTACACAACACAGCAAAGCTAAGTACTAAAACTATTTTAAATATATCAAAAAAGTTTCCACTCCGGAATTCAGAACTTAAGCAAAAAAACTTCCTAACCGATATGGTGTATACTATTGCTTTCAGTTCAAAGCACATCGATCACATATTAAAAAAATGCAGCAAAGCTAGGCATAGAAGGTACTACTATGTTTCCTCCATATCATGAAATCATTCTATTTTTAACCTAACTGCCTGATTTCACCACAAGCAGAAACATTTCCATTACACAATATTTAACCCTTATTTTTGGGTTGCTGTAAAGACACTTACCCAAACAAACAGCCACCCAGTATTGATAAAATCCAAAACCATTGTGATGTAATTTTGAGCCTTTCATAACAAGGACCATCTGCTTCCCTTTAGCACATCTAACTTAACTCAAACCAGAAGAATCATGTCTGCCATATCAGGCAAAGCTGCAATGCAACAGCCGGAACAGAAAAGTTCTTTATGATGACTACCATTGACAAATTATTAGTGACATCAATGCTTCATAGGCTTAACCTGATATAAAAACTAAAATCTATGCCGACTTTTGTTTCAAATTCTAATAAACTAAGTAAACTATGAAAACTTTTACCTTTTTCACGTTACATCCCCAGTAATTTTACAGGACTAGGGTTCCAAGTCCAACACAAAATCAACTTTTAACACCTCTATTCTGTTTGTTGACACAAATCGTCTACTAAAACAATCACAAATAAAACATTCATTTCTTTGGCTGGAACAAATTTTCACCAAAGGCAAACAAAGTGACAGACAGCCAAGTTTGGAGATAAAAACCCACTGGAAAGTGATGTAGCATGCATATGTACAATAGAAAAAAACAAACAACACAAGTCTGCATAACAACAAGGGGTGAAGAGAAAACCAGATTTCTTATCAAATTTCAGCACTAGGTTACACCTCCTTGTCAGGTTGAATATCCAGCATATCCTTAATTCTCAAGCCCATCTATCTTCCATGAAACCTCGTTAAAAATGTGTTAGCTCTTTAAAAGATCGTCATACTCTAATCAGAAATTATGGCTTTCAACACAAATAAAAATGGCACCTCGCCTGAAGAATATGAAAAGTAACTTAACTGTTAGGGGCACTTTGGGTAACAACCACACCAAGACACTGAAAAATCTGTGTTCACTTTTGACTTTAGTAATAATAAAAAATAGCTATTTAATTGTTTTCAGATTAATCAGTACTGAATATGGCACATCCTGGTGAGAATAGCCACTTCCTAAAAAATCTGATCGGACTCTCAAGTCCGAATATACATGATCTACAGGTAGCCTTCTCCCAAAACAGTACACAACACCTCCGAAGCCATCAGACAGTGTAGCAATGCCAAAGACAATTAGATTTTTTGCTTTAACCCTTTTTTATTTGGTACCTCTAAGAAAGAGTCTTCAATTCTAAGAGTTATACTTCTTGAATTTTAAGAATCGGTTCATAAATAAAAGTTATGGAGTTGTAAAGGTCGGCAAAATATGGATGACCCACATAAAGGAAACGGAGAGTTTACGTACACGGTAACCAGGCACATAGTCCCAGTATCTACAGTGGAAACCATATATAACAGGCCCGGTAATAACAGGGATCCGGTAATAACAGGGATTTTTAAAATCCCCGTTTTTTCCTACTCGTCTCTATTAAAAGTTATCAGCAATAACAGGGCCTCATCGGAGCCCAACCGCTTATAGCAGGGACAAAGGCTTGTTAACAATGAGTAAAAAGTGTGTGTGTGTGTGTGTGTGTGTGTGTGAGTGTGAGAGAGAGAGAGAGAGAGAGAGAGAGAGAGAGAGAGAGAGAGAGAGAGAGAGAGAGAGAGAGAGAGAGAGAGAGAGAGAGAGAGAGAGAGAGAGAGAGAGACACAGTGATGGAGCAAGCCCACGCAAGCCATGCCACAGCTAGCACACGCAACTTGTGAAGCGAGAGAGGGCTGCGGCGTGCTGCAGACCTTGATCTGGCCAGAAACCTAGCAACACGGACGCGTAATGTGTCACCAACGATGTCAATCGCAAGAGAAAATGCCTTTCAATTGACAAAAAAATACGAAATAATCCAGGCTGTTGACAAAAAGCAAGTTCCACTGGCAGAGATTTGTTGTCAGTTCGACATTCCACAAGGGTTGATTCACACCGTTATTAAGCATAGAGAGAAGATAGTGGCAGCATACTGCAATGGGAAGTTTGCTCTGGATGGAAAGAAGATGAGACTACCCGATGCTGATGCCGTGGACCAAGCTCTACTGATGTGGTTTAGGAGGCCAGGAGAAAGTTTGCACCAAAACCCCTGTTAGTGGGTACTTGTGGCAAGGGAAACGACCCATGAATAAGTACAGCTGGATTAGTCCAAAAATGCTTACTTTCCTTGCATTTCTGATTTAACAGGGATCGGATATAACAGGACATTTTCTCTACTCCCACCATCCCTGTTATATCAGGTTTCCACTGTACGTACACGGTAACCGGGCACCTAGTCTCAGTTTCAGTATCTACGTACACAGTAACCGGGCACCTAGTCTCACCTAGTTTCAGTATCTACGTACACGGTAACCGGGCACCTAGTCTCACTTAGTTTCAGTATCTACATAGACGGTAACCGGGAACATAGTCTCAGTATCTACACAGGGTAACCGAAATGAAAATAAATCCATATGTCCTGTGCTGTCACTCGCTGGAAAAAAAGAAGAAAGTCATACAAGTATCTTGTCGGGCTCGCCATCGTGACCAGTCAGTGAACCTGTGCGCGTGCATAACATTGTGAGTACCGGTTGGGGTCACCAAAGTTCAATCAAAGTCTATGAGCTGCTAACTATAGGGGGATTATTGAATTTTTTAAAGGTACACAGCCATGTTTAATCGCATGGCATGTATCTAGACCTAGGCCATAGATTCTAGTCTAGATCTAGATCTAGAATAACCGAAGTCTACTCTGAGCCTAGAGAGGGCGCTGAAACTTTCAGAAATAACAAAAGATTTCCCCTACCAGGTCTGAATACTTCGTGACTGTTCCCGGTTACCGGGTCTGTATACACTCCCTTTCTGCTGAGAGGTTGCCAAGTTTCATTCACATTGGTCCAAAAATAGCACAGAATGAGTTCGAGAAAGTTAGTCACTTGCGTTCCGACCCGGTCCCAAAATTTCGCCGCGCTTGGAAGCCTGCTAGGCTAGACAGTGCCTGCTGTAGTCTACTCTCGAACGAATCTTTATCCTTAAATTTTATATAAATTTCTGTCGGTCAGTACTGTCGTTGTAAGTGTATCAAAATATGGCATGGTCAGCTTGTGGTAGAATCTCGGACCGGTAGATCTATTCATTAAAATTTTGTCAAGGGGGAGACCTCCCTGAACCCCCCCCCCCCCACATTATCGCGCAATAATGTACGAGTGGTCCGGTATTCTTCAATCTTCCCCAGCTTGTCAGTCCGGTGGCTACAATATTGTATTCTAAAAAAAAAGTGTACTGTAACATATTGCGGGTCTTTCACAAGCAAAAAATCTGACAAACAGGATTCTTTCAGGCTTTCAGGGTAGATCTAATGAATCTAATCTAGATCTAGATCTAGATTAGATCTAGAATCTCTTTGACTGATCTTATTTCTAGATCTAGATCTAGATCTTTCTAGATCTACAAAATCAGCAACAAAAAAGGAAATCCCAAATTTCACATGGCAAAGATTTCAAAAGGAAGACTTAGAGAAATTAGATAGCAAAAATGTCTGCCTCTCGCCATTGCCATTGTGACTTGTCAATAATTACTGATGCGCATTGTACGCTCTAGAGGGTTGGTACATTGGGTTTAAACATCTAGGCTGGATCGGGATAGCATAATATTCAACATAAACGAGGCTTCACCCTGTGACTGGACTTCGCCATCTGTTGAGGAGGTTGTATGCTGAGGAGTTGTATGGTCAAATGTTGGGACGAATGGTTGGGCGAAAACGTTTTGACCTGGTGTGAAAACAGGGGCGTTGACATTCAGACTTGAAAGTCCCGACGACAAATCTGAGGTTGGGTCGCTGGAACCATTTGGATTGTCGTCCCATGAATCTGGCACATTGTCTTGTCCATTCTGGGACGCCATATTTAGAAATATCACAATGAAAATCTGTCTTCACACAGTCACTTTCCTATTTCCTCCACACCGCGTGTAATTCACGATGTGACGTCACAAGTTCACATGCGCAACTGAAATATCGACAGTCGAAAATGTTACGAGAACATTGTATCCACTTTGTTTTCCAATACAATGAAAGATCAAATTAATGAATTGTAGAAATTAACGTAAATGTGGGTCAAAAGTATTAAAATAATCAGATACATGAAAAAGTATCTACTTGCTGCCACCCTTAAAGGCCCGTTACATAAATATTTCGCTTTTTTCATGATTTCAGAAACCTATAACTTTTGCTTCAGCAACTTGAAAAAAAAAACGAATGAATCCATCAAGCCCTTTATTGACAAAAAATAATTGCATTATCAAATACTTTTTATTTTCGTGCAGTTTCTAAAGTAAGCCAAAACAAAATGGGTCTACACATAAAATGTTTCTTGGTAAAAGGTCGATACTGATAAACAACGTAAGAAATTTTTATGTAAAAAAAAAAGAGAGAGAGACATTGTGGCAATAAACGAATAGAAACTCCTGGTAGGGCCTAGTGCCATGCCGATTTAAATACTCTCTGCGAGTACTCAGGATAAAAATATGACCACATTGTGGGGAATTTATCGGAGATCGCGGGTGGATGCAATTCAGTAGGCCTACTCCACTTTGGAAAATAAAAAGTACATGCGTCGTATTTGGGGCTCAAGCAAGGAGTTTAGAACTTTTAATCTCCTTGGGCTCAAGTCAAAGTTGACTTTCCCAATTACATACTTTTCTTATCTGTGGGGTATGATATAGGCCTACTATGGTGCACAATCCAACATCTTGATAATTGCTGTTTTTACGTGATTCCAACAGATTACAATTAAACTTTTTTGTTTGTCCTTTTGCACCGTGTAACACGCTTTGTAATAAAAATTTTAAAAACAACAACAATAACAAAAAGCCTTCGCGATAAGCGTAGACCTGTACGTTTTGTAGGGCTATGCTTTAATTTATTTGTTTGTGAGCGCTTGTGTACGTACACTCAGTGCTCCATTCCTACAATTGTTTTTTTAAGTTTTATTTTTTGCGTTCTCTCTCTCTCTCTCTCTCTCTCTCTCTCTCTCTCTCTCTCTCTCTCTCCCTCTCTCTCACTCTGCTCTCACTCTGCTCTGTGTGTGTGTGTGTGTGTGCTTTTCTCCGTTTGTCTGTTCCTCGGACTTAGACCACGAGGAAATTGGTCTTTTAGATGTAACCTAGGCGATCATAAATCAGGCAGCGCAGACCAAGAACTACACACCTTGCTTGTGGGCTGACACACCAGCCGCTCAGGCTTCGGCCCACAGCAAGCAGTGACCTTCGTAAAGATAATAATGATTACAACGGCCACGGCTAGGCGGTCTCTTTCTCCCCCCCCCCTCTCTCTCTCTCTCTCTCTCTCTCTCTCTCTCTCTCTCTCTCTCTCTCTCTCTCTCCCTCTCAATCTCTCCCTCCTCTCTCTCCCTCTCAATATCTCCCTCCTCTCTCTCTCCCTCTCTCCCTCTCAATCTCTCCCCCCCCCTCTCTCTCTCTCTCTCCCCTCTCTCTCTCTTTCTCTCTCTCTCTCTCTCTCTCTCTCTCTCTCTCTCTCTCTCTCTCTCTCTCTCTCTCTCTCTCAATGGTTTAGCTTCCCTGTGTTTGTGTTCAAACTAACGGACATGTAAAAAATTATTGTAGACAGACAAAAGCGATGGAAAGACAGAAAGTTGACTTGAGTTGAGTTAGAGTTTTACGGAAATGGAGGGCACACACTGATATGTTTTGACACCTTTTCATAGGATAAAATGTTTGGTAAGCTAGCAGTCCATGCCCGACATTCTGTTTCATCCGAAGGAAATCCATACAAGGTCACTTTTTCTGCACCTTTCTGACTGTCATAGCCAGTTTTGCATCCACCAACTGAGCATTTTCTTCCCATTGTCGTTCTTATTCCTTCAGTTTATTTTGAAGGTGTCAGTCACAGTCCAACAGAGTCATAACCACACATGATGAAAGCAAGAAATAGGCCTAGAAGAGAAACATGTAAGCACTGTGAAAGAACAGCAGATATTAATATACAAAGCAGGCCGGGAAAAACACAAAGGAGCTCCCCCATAATTATGATCCGTATACTTTTCCCTACCTAACAAGGGTGGGCCCCTAGACGCTCAGAGTCTAGATAGATTTATATCTACATGGTCCTTTTAGTCTTTTGTTTGTGTTACAATCTAATCTAAATCTAAAAGCAGATCTAGGGATAGGATGGAGAGTTCGTTTTTAGTGGTTGTTTGCATAGAGAGGCTCTAAGTCAGTGAAGAGTGTGCGGATCAGGATGGGGGGGCCTCCACTGTGTAGACATGGATTTTAGAATGGATTTAGACAGATATGAATTAAACTTGCACGGTCAAAACTTCATTGTAGGTTTAATCTAAACACGTACACTGATGGAAGAGATATTTGATATTCACACAATCCAGATGATTTGAAAAAAAAACTGCATTAGGCCTCAACTAAAAGAATCCAGGCATTCACTGAGTACGATGGCGATGAAGAATCTGAAAATGAACAGTAGGCCTATAACAGTGCAGCCAAACAGCACTTCAAATTTGCGATCTCAAAATTGTTGGTCAATCTTAATTAATTAATTAATTAGTCACCACTTCTGTTCCTCAACACACACAATGATGTAGAAAATATTCACATAATCCAGATGACTTGAAAAGCAAACTGCATTAGGCAGAAATAATCCAGTGTCAAAGCATGAGAAAACAACAATTCAAACTGACCGCCGCACCCTGCGTAGGCTTATCACTACTAATGATCTACACGGTTGTGGGCTTACTACACGGGTGTGTCAGCCCACAAGGAATCTAGGTCAGTAGCGCGCAGGTGGCCTGATTTTATGATCGCCTAGGATGTAACCCAATAGAATGATCAAACAAAAATGAGAATAGACATGATCTGCTTTCCTCTTGAAAAAAAAGATGGTAATCTGAAGATATAATCTCAAATTGTATGGATTGAATTATCTAATTTAACGTATTCACACAAGGTATCTGATCCTATACAATCAGCGGATTCCAAGAGTGTTCTTTTAGAAATTTTGATTTATAACAATATTACTGCATTTATTATTTTAATATTATTTCATTATTTTACTCAAATCAATTCTATTGTTAGTATTATTGTTCTTGATATTGATGTTAAGACTGCGTTTCTTCTTCTTCTTCTTCTTCTTCTTCTTCTTCTTCTTCTTCTTCTTCTTCTTTTTCTTCTTCTTCTTCTTTTTCTTCTTCTTCTTCTTCTTCTCATTATCAATATTTGTATTGTGATAATCATTAGCATTATTTATTTAGCTTTATTTATTTATTTATTTATTATTTAATTTATGTTTGTTTGTTTTTTCCTTAATTATCATTAATACTGCCCTTAATCCACAATCGTGTTATCGATAAAAATGGACGGTAACATAAATGATGACACTTATAAGGGGAGGGGGGGGTTGATGAGAAATGGTATGGGGGGTGCAATTACAGCGAATTATAGGCGATTTCCAGGTTGATAACCATAGATATGGGGTACATAGAAGCGGAACCTATAAATTGGCAAAAAAAAGATTATTAATCCGCAGACGGGAAAAAGAGGCTAAATCAGCACCTGGACATGGATGTCTGGTGCCTCTATAAATAAATCCTTGATGGTCATGGTCAAGGTCTGTCCCTCACTCTGTATCTATTTTTTCAGAGAAAATCTTGTCCTGCAAATCGCTAAGTATTCTTAAGTAAAAACTTTCGCTCTGTTTTATTTTTAGTAACCGTGAATTAACGGTAGAGTAATGCTAATTCCATACATTTTTGTTAACAGATAAATTAATGACGTAGTCAGTAGCCATTGATGGCTCTGAATGCTATATATTCCATTTTTATCTACTGTTATATAATATGCACGCCGTTAAACTCGATTTTGGCCTGAGTTTGCGAAGTTGGAAATTTAGTTCTCCCACCCATCTACCATCCTAAAATCGACCCCCCCCCTCCTTTTCCAACACTATTATTATTATTATTATTATTATCATTATTATTATTATCATTATTATCGTACCATCCTTTGCCTTCCATTCTATATCACCACGTGTATATTGAATTGTTTTTGTTTGTAAGGGTACCGTACGTGCGGTTTAAATTCTTAGCTCTCGAGACCTAAAGGAGCCCATTTTTGTTGTTTATAATGTAATGGATATCTGTTGCGAGGGACAACTTTTGTGTGTGATTTGGGGGGGGGGGGGGTTCTTTTGCTGAAGAAAAGATTAATTGGAACACCGCATCGTCCTCACGCCCCCCCCCCCCCCCCCTTCCCAGGTGGAAATCCCCGCCGAATGGAGGGGGAATCCAAGGCGGTAACTGCAAGGCGCATTTATACCAAAAGCAGTGACGTTACCCCATTGAGGTGCGTGGGCGGATTGCTTCATTTTGTGGAGTCATTAAGATCACAGAATTTTGCGGTGGAAAAGTTTTTATTGACAAGTGATTTGCAGCAGAAAGTGACCAAGCGGGGCGCTGCCGACGGTCAGGCAATGGACGTTTAGATCTCAAAGAATTTTACGATGGAAACGATTAGGATACGATAGACAAGTAAGATCGCGACAGCAGGGACCAGACGTTGAAAGCCAGACGCTAAGCCAGCGCATTTAGAAAGTTGAAAGCAGCTGACAAGACGAGAATATTTTCTAGAAATCGTTGTGGGGGAGGGGGGTGTGGAAGACTGTCAATTTTTAATTAGATTTATAAACCAGTGGTTCGGCAGTCGACTGTCAACGAACCGAGAAACATCGAAGTAAACCTTGGACTAAACCGGCATTTAAAAGAAATGTCTGCGATCGCATTGGAGGATCGGTTCAGCCGATTCGGTTTCTGAGGGCTTCAGAGCGCACTAGCTCCGACCAACTGGCAGAACCGATCTCTTGACACGGTTTTGTCGGCTTTGTCGGTTTTGCCCCGAACCGAACCGATGATGCCAAAGGGCACTCATATATATATAGACAGAGACACAGAGAGAGAGGGAAAGAGAGGGAATCTAACAGAGAGAGAGAGAGAGGGGGTGGGAGAGGGAGAGAGAGAAAGAGAGAGAGACAGAAACAGAGAGAGAGAGAGGGGGGAGAGACCAGAGACAGTGTCTAAGAGAGAGAGAGAGAGAACAAAATAATGACGTGTTCGTTAAAACACTTTTTTGAGCGAGCCGTGCGGAGCACGTGCGTGCGTGTGTATTTGCGTGTTGTTGTTGTTGGGTTGTTGTTGTTTTTTTTTTGGGGGGGGGGGGGGGGCAGCGAGTGATCTTTTTCCTTTCCGGTAATAGCTTTGTTTTAACACCCCCAAAACTTTGTTTTAACACCCTCAAAACAAATTAAAACAAATAAACAAAAGAAGAACAAAGGAAACCCATCAAAAACCCAAATTTTGATCCCTGAATCCAACTATTAGTTATTAGTCTAAACTAAAAAACGCTCACCTAAAGCCGGAACTGTTAACGTACTGTAGGCTAATTAAAAGCTTCTAAACGTCAGGGTTGGCCAGTGTTGTTTAAGTAGTTGCAGAAGTAGGCGTGAACTAAAAAAAAAAATTAATTTTTGGTAAGTGTTTTACGGCGCTCGCAAAAGCATAAAATGGGCGCGTGGGACACACCACATTTTCAGTTAGTAGAAAATTTTGAATTTTTTTCCAGAAACCTACTCTTATCGATTTAGACCACTAGGGATCTTTAACGTGCGCAAACTTGCACACGGGACCTCCGAGATTTTTTGCCCTTGTCTGAGAAGGCTAGGTTATGATCTTACCTACTACATTTTGTATAAGATCAGGGGTGTGGCTGAAAGACAGCAGTAAGAATTTAAGGAGTGAAGGAGAAGTCAGTAGAAAGGCTACACAAGAGTCAGGGTCCCAGAAGAGGGGTCACAGGGGGTGTGGGGCAGAAGTGGAGACGAAAGCAGACGACAGAACATTGCCTAAGAGCAGGAAAGGAGGTGAAAGGAGACACTTTTTAGAGAAGAAAATGTGTCCGTCGCTACCTGGATTCGAACCTGGGACCTTTGAATGAGAGGCGAACACCAACCTCAAGCTAGGTCACGAGAGCCCCCTAGGCGTGAATTCATTTGCAGTAAATTTCCAATAGTCTTCACCAACAAATTATTCGTACTCGCGAGCACCAATTAATTTTTTCAAACCCCAAAATTGTCTAGTTAAACTAATGAAAGATTGAAACTGAGCAACCAGATTGCAGGACAGGCTAATGTGCTTTTAATAGTCTTGTGGAGTATTAATTGTATCCACAGAATTCTGCACTAAGTTTAGAATTCTGTGATTGTATCAGAACTGTAGACTGTGGGCCTAGGCCATAGATGTACACTATAGGCACTATAGTTTAAATTAAAAGGAAGGTAACTCTATGGCCTAGGCTAAACTGGTGGAGGTCTCCAAAGTAGGCTGCTTTCATCATGTATTTGCCCTGGCAGAGAGGACCGAAGCAGCCCGCTTCCAAAGAGTTGTGAATTGTATATAGTGTGGAATGGCTTCTAAAATTCATGTTCACAATATTTACCGGTACAACAAAATTAAATGCAAGTTTGTTTTGTGGCGTACTGCGTAAGCCTACCATAAAATCAAAGAAAGTCATGTTGTTGCCAGTTGTTGGTGTAGCCTAATTAGTTGGCCGTTTCCGACGTGAAATGGACAGTACAAAAATCTGGATAGTCTCAAGAATTGATGCCAAATTAGCTTATAATTACTTGACTTTAGTATGTTGTAATTAAGCCTGTAATAGCTGCAGTTAAATCCTTTTTAATTTTCAGTATACGAAAAAAAAACCTCAAAAAAATTTCAACAAAGCCCACTTCACTCGAACTACAAACAGAAAAAAAGGTCAAAGTCCAGTCGCCTTATCATCGCAACGGAAATCTGGTAGCTTGTCTGGCAGATCATTGTTCATTCGTTCAAAATGGCTGCTGAGGCGAAAGCATTGCTTGATGAGCTGATGGGGAGGTCTCGAAATCTCGACCCCGCTGACAACCCAGAAGATCTTAGTTGGGATAGTGCAGATGTATGATTATATAATTTAGACTATTTCTTTAACTATGGATGATGTTGGCTTGAAGAGCATGAGTACTAGATCTAGATCTAGATCTAGCTCTCTAAATCTAGAGATTAGGGCCTATATTATTAGATTCTATTTAGATCTAGGAACTCAACTGGCTTTACTGTGATGATAGAATCTACTGATAGATTTCTAGATCTAATCTAGATTTCTAGATCTAGATAGTCTCTCTTTGAGAGAAAGCTCGGGGAGGGGGTGGGGAGGAAGTTTTGTCTGTTGTTGAGTATAATTTTGAATCCAACGTTTGGGTTACAACGTTGAACGATCGGGTACTAATCTAGATTCTAGTTCTAGATCTAGAATCTAGATCTAGGGCCACCTCTATTCTCACCCGGAGTGAGAATAGTGCAGGCGAGTCTTGTGGCTATTGTCACCCGGTGTGCGTTCACCAAATTTTGCGTTCACCCTAAACCACAGAATTCTACACTGTGATAACAGAAAAATTGTAGAATAGACCTGCATGTTTGCCGACAATCGTCTGAAATCCGACAATCGCGACCCGACCCGCGAACCGGCCGATGCTATCACTAGGCCCGCCTGTATCAGTCAATGTGCGTAGTGCGAGGCTTGGCCGACTGCCAGTGACCCATTTTTCTCCCGTCGACTTCGTCGGCACTTTCGTTTTCGTGCCGACCGCCGACGCGCGCACCGCCGACTGCCGACGTCGGCGTTTCCGACATAATTGTCGGAACCTAAGTAGAAATGCGAATACGAAAAAGGACGACAACTTAAATTATCTACTTTCAGTTTCGTGCTCGAGCGGCCATTTTGAATTTCGTTTGTTGACTAATTCAATTGTTCAGATCGTGTGGATTCATTCAAGTCCGACTCTCTTGCCTTGTTCTAAAAGAATCTAGATCTAGATTTATATAGATCATTATAGACCTCAATGGAGGATTCATATTCCAATTTTATTGTGTCAAACCCTATCATAGGTTGTGCTGTAATCTTTATATTGGTAAAAATAAGCATTTCATCAGGTGCGTGAATTGTTTATTTATTTAGTAAAGATCTAGAATCTAGATCTAGATCTAGAATCTAGACTCAGCTGAGTCCCTCTGTTCGGAATCGGATGCGGATTTCTAGTTCAAGGCCTATTCCTATTCACTTGTTCTACAAGATCTAGACCTAGATTTATTTAGATTACTATATATATATGAAGGATTCATATTATATATTCCAATTCTATTGTGTTATTGTATCAAACCCTATAGCAATGTAGATGTAAGCCATATATAGATCTAGAATCTAGATCTAGATCTATATGCTCCTTGTTTGTTTTGGAGTGTGGTTTTTTAAATTAAAATTTTTTTTTTCATTTAGGACTTGTTTGGCCTTTTTACATGAGGCCCGTTGCAGGTTCTTTTTGGGGGTAGGGTTAGGGTTAGGTCTCTTCTTTATTGTGTTTGTTGGGGTGGTGGCTCGTTACTCGGATGTTCTTCCTTATGACACCCACAAAGGCCTTTGGGGGGGGGGGGGGGTTGCGCAAAATTTTCAGACAATCTGGTTGAGGCTCACATGCAGGTCTAGTAGAATTCTGTGCCGTGAACAAACGTTCCATTACAACTGTAGCCTACTAAAAGCGTACAATTTTGTCTGTGGGCAGTGGAGAGAGAGAGAGAGGAGTAGCGCGAGAATTTCCGGGCAAAACAAAATGGCGACCCGCGTAGTTCGGCTCGATTCGAAAAGTTAAATAGCCGTAGCATCTTTGTAGACAACCAAATTAATTTACTTTTGTGTTTTAACATCATTTTTTAACTTTGTTTTGGTCAATTTGATCGTCCACACCGATAGACAGTATTCAGAAAGAGACAGAGAGAGAGAGAAGAGGGGAGGAGTTGATCTTGCGAGAACTTCTGGGCGGGTGAGAATAGCCACTTTCTAGATCTAGATCTACTTAACTCTTGTCCTGCGTCTGTGCTGAGATGTGAATCTTATCAGCAACCGATTACGTCGGACATTCCGGGCAGGCTGCAGGGGTCACTCAGTGTGTACTGTTGGTGTACAGAGCGCGTGCCGGGAAACGTGTGTTTTTGCCTTAAATATCGTGGGACTGTGTTAATCGTTGATGAAAATAATACTCTATCTTTCAGAGCTTTCTATTTAGGGATTCGTTCTATTTATTAGCAATGCCAATCGGGCTTTCCCGTGCGGCTAAAATTTGGTCCCCGTTTACGGGCGATTTTGCGGACCCGGCCGAAGCGTAGGTGACTAACTTTGTTAACCTCGGTTTGCTCTATTTCCAAACCAATCCGAATGAAACTCGGCAACCAATTAGAAAATAAGGCAAAATAATGATATGTGGACGTTGAAGTTCGTACACATAAATTAACCTATACTTTTGGTGTCGGGAACACTTTTGTATCGTGTACACCGAAAACTATATGGAGTTTGAATTTCAACGCCGAGATGGTAATAGATCTATCAGGGTGTCCAGCAATGTCGTAAAAAAGCCGTAAATTCGGTGCCCTGGTCGTAAATGGTAGTAAATTTGCTTTGAAGGTAGTAAAAATTTGGTAAACGGTCGTAAATTAGCCTGCATACTGAGAGATGAAGCCAGCAAGACTTTTCAGTGAACCCTAGCCGCGTTACATGACTCTGTTTTTGCCGGTCGCGATTGTGATATAATTATTCGTTCACCTTTTCCCCGTCTGAGAGTACGTTTCACGCAAAAAGCCGGCTATGGCGGCAGGTGGAAGTGTATGTGACACCGAGGCTCGATCGGGAAAATCAAATCTACTTTCGCTTTCGTTACCACCCTCAAATTTGGCATAGATAATATGAACTGACAACGCAACATTTGTAATATGCAGGTTGTACAGTATACCCGCTTTGTCGCCGTGCAAATAAAATCAATAATTACTCGGACTCTTCACCGTGCTGTCACTTGTAGGGGTGGGGGTGAAAAGAAAATACAAGCTTTGTCCGATTTTTAGATTGTCGGGTTCGCCAGCGTGACAGGTCAGTGAACCTTCGCGCGAGGCACTACAAGGTACGGCATCGGTGAGCACCGGCGTTTGTTGGGGTCGCCAAAGTTCATTAAAAAGTCGAGCTTTGCGAAGTATAGGACTACGGTGTAGGGCAGGGATTATTGATTTTTTTAAAAAGAGACAC
>NW_004797442.1:243251-258304 GCF_000002075.1 Aplysia californica
GCAAAATTTTCAGACTGTCTGGTTGAGGTTCACATGCAGGTCTAATAGGTCGATTTCCGAATGTGCTGGACTCAAATTGTTCTTGTACCTGCACAATGGTATTCAAAACTCGCCCGGGTATTCCCTTACACGCTCCACCCTGACTCGCCTGGAACCGCCCGCGCCGACCTAGCGTCTTTAGAAATGAAGTCTCGCCTTGACGAGACTCTGGGGCCAAAATTTTGATTTTGCATAGTTATTGCAAAAAGTTTCTTCTTTCGTTTGATACCGAAACGAAATTTTTCGGGAGAGTAGTTTTAGTATTAGAGCCGATGGAAGTGCGATCGCATTACCAACAGTTCAAAGGTGTCTCGACTTGTTGAAAAGCGACACAATTGAGTTCGTAAAAGTAAAATAACGATGGATTTGAGCAAAAAGAAGCATATGAGCAATTGCCAAAACGTGAGACTCTTGAGACTCAGTGGTGCAAAAAAAATTGTTCTAAGTACCAATTTGACTCCCTTTTCTGTCAGTCACAGATTGACATTTAGAGCTCATATTCCTAGAGTATCAGGGCAAGGAGATGTAGGGTTTTGGAAATAAGGGTCTTTTGGTTTGGCAACCACTGTATTTCTTGTATGTAACAGTGATTACAAAACAGATAAACAGCAAGGCAAGCTATAGACTTTAAATTCCATTTGTTTAGTAAACAAAGACTTTGTACACTTTAAACTCCATTCATAATGGTAATAAAAATGACAAGCTTTGTTGCAATGATGCAGTGCTCAGAACATGTCATCATTGTTATGTACAAGAAAGGACACACATTAGACATTATCATTGACAACACAACACAATAGTGAAAGGCTGTACAAATACAGTTTTCAAAGCCTCAGTACCAGAAAAACACATGTGTAAAACAATTTTTAAACTAATATGAGGCAAAAGCTCAAAATCAATGGAGCTGACTTGTACATAACAGTGATGACAAACATGCCTTTTACATAACAATGATGACACAATGTACAGGAAAAGACAAAGTCATGCCTCCAGAGAGGAATGCGCACTATAAGGATGCTTTACTTTACTTTTCCCGATCCAGCGGCCATTTGGATTCTAGCCCTTCGGTCTGTCGATGTGGCAAAGAATTGACAGGTTTTAATCAGCTGTGCTTTGTCGCTGTATAGAGTGTTTCCGATGTCTGGGGAGGCAGGTAGGTAGGTGCTACGCAGGTCACAAAGTGCTGGGCAGTTAAAGAGGTGGTGTGGTACTGTTTCATCCTGGCAGTCGCACAGCGGGCAGTCGGGTGGGGTGTCCTTGCGAATCCTATTAAGGTAGGAATTTAGTGATATGTGTTGTGTTCGCAGGCGAAATATCGTGACTTGTTCTCTTCTACTCAGGCACTCTAAGAATTTTTTAAAAAGCCAGGAGAGGTTTCTTTTGCTTTGAAACAGATGTCAGGTCATATCAAAGACAGTGGACGATCACAATTATGTTGCTAATTATGACAAACAGTACTCGTACATAACAGTAATGACAAAACATACTGGGAAAAGGTAAAATCATGCCTACTACAAAGAACAAATTTGCACTATGAGATACACAGATCAATAAAGGCGTATTTTGCTTCTTAATGAATCTTGCATGTATGAAATATATGTTGAAAACTTATTGATATTAGCAATGATGACAAATATTACTTGTACATAACTATGATGAATCAATGACACAATGTATTGGAAAAAGGCATATCATACCAACAAAGATCAAATGTGTATTTTTGAATTAGGTAAACAAGGACATGTTTGTTTATTTGTTTGAGTAAAGAGAGCAAACATGATTTTAAAAATGTTTGCTCTTAGGACAATGTAATTTCTAGTACGCCAGTCAGTCTTGTACGGCTGCATGACGACACCCCAAACGTCATCACTAAGCACAAAAGCTAAATCTATAACCACAGAAATGACCCATCTCTCGAAGTTTGTTCACACATCACACTCTTGTTCCAGGAATCCAATGTAAACACCGCAATTTCACTAAAATATTCAATAGGGTAGCCTAAAAACACTCAAAACAGTCCAGTACGTCACATTCAACGCAAGATTCTTGTGCGTCACCGGACGTGGACGGCAATGACTAGTTTCGTTTTTTTCTTTCCCCCGTTGCTTCCGCTGTTCTGGGGAAACGGGTAAAGGGAAGTCACTCAAGAAAACTATTATATCCGGGCACTGTTGATCCATTCCAAACAAAAGTAGGCTGAAATTCGGATTTCCGGTACGTCGCAAAGTGACGCCAATCACGGGAAATGTTAAACAGCCGACCGAAATCGTAGATCTAGGAACCTGATGTTTCTTTCGCGCATCGCGGATTTTGAAGTATTGAATAATCGATGAAAAGCAAAAAGATTTAGCCAGCTACGGTGAGTCTACTGAAAAATAATGGTGTTTTCTGAAACACCTAGTCCGTGACGACATGACTGATGCACAAGTGATCCAAATTGTTAGTTTATTTGCAAACAAATAAACCGATTTCTTGAGCAAGTTAACATTTCTCGATGACAAATAGCATAGGATCAAAGCACACGTAAAAAAAACCCACCCAAAAATACTAAATTTTGGACATTCTTGGAAGTTTGCATTGGTGTGCTCAAAATGACAGTCCAGGGATCACTAAAAAACGAACATTTTTGGCACAAAATTTACAAACTCAAGATTGTAATGCTGACATGGGGTCTGAAACTGCTAATGCAGGTTCTACATCCTATATTTGACATGTGTATAAGTTTTGGAGGTATAAATACTAATGCATCACATTTTATGCACACTAATGTGAGATGTGTGTGTTTTTTCCCTCGTTTTGGCAATGGCTCATATGACAAATCAGATGACTCAGATTTTGATGAAAACGTAGCAAGAGTTTGAGGCGGTTCGGATTGATCACACGTTGTAATTTTTTAATTGAGATCTAGGGCCCGACCGTGAGAGTGACGGGTCGGACACCCAGATTGATCTAAAGTTAGAACAGTTTGTGCCTACATAAAGTTATACAGTGGAACTCGGGTTCAACGAGATGAGATAGATTCCCCTTTTTTTTCTTCTTTAAAATCAATAAAAGTAACCCGGATTCAACGAGCACTTAAATCAGCGAGCTCGGATTCAACGAGGTCGCTTCCAGGGTGAACATCCCCCCGCAGACGTGACTTCGCTCATTTTTCTCCCAGAACGAACTTTATCTATTCGCGGAAACCATCCATTGCACCTACATCGTGCACACGCACATGTCTACTCTGGCGTGTGTCGGGGTCGGATGGGCGGCCTGCACACGTGTGGCTGTGTGTGCGTGTCGGGGGGGGGGGGCTAGCGGTCCAGGCGTTGAACGTCGCAGATACAAAAGCGTCACAGTCTTTTTTTTCCTAAGCAACTGATCATTATTACAATGATAAGCTAGTCTTAACGTAGATCTATGTAATGAATTGTGTGCTGGTCAGTGGAATCAAAAGTTGCCCTAATGCTGGGTTCTACACAGCAACACAACTTTTTGGTAAACAATCAGGCGTGTGCATTTGAACGAATCGATCTTTTTGTTATACAGCTCATAATATGCAGGCATTTCAAGCACTACTTATGACTTCTCTTTATACACATTACTTGCTTAGTGCCTGTAATTATCTACACAAAACCTCATGATTGCTATAATGAACACTCGGATTCAACGAGATTTTAGGTCAGGCCCGGCGACCTCGTTGAATCCGAGTTCCACTGTATTTTTCTGAAACTACATTTAGTTTTCGTTTTAACTTTTTCCTTTTCAGGATTTTAAAACTTTGTTTAGTATTTTTAAAATGTGTTTTTCTATCCCCACGGTATTATGCAAAACAAATTCTGAAATTATGCAAACTGAGCCCAAAAATGTGAAATTATGCGATTCTGTTAATTTTAACAAAGAATGGTAATGGAAAATAAGCAGAAATTATGCAAAAAATGATCAAATTTTGCTTAATTATGCGGGGTGCATAAAACCCCGGGGACAGGTTTTTTTAAAGGCTTGTATTCACGGGAGGTGGGTTCCTTCCCCTTGCTTAGGATCTGACAATGGACTTTCCGTCCAGACCCATAGGGTGTAATGTGTTAATGAAATATGTAACCTTACCTTGGTGCAAACAACACAATCCATGAATATCACCAAATGTGGTATTCTATTATAATCCATTTTTATCAAATTCACTGGCCAGAAAAATGATTATGTACTCAATAAATGAAAATAAAAATGTAAATAATCAATAAAAAAAGGAAAGAAAAAGAAAAAGAAATCATGTGAAAAAATGTCTCCCAACGTCGGAACAGCCTTTAAGACCACGAAATCATTATCAGCGCCGATCTGGATGACTCAAAGTGTTCATCAGCATACAACAAGACTTGTAAAAGAACGTGCTATTTTTGTCCCTAAAGTCATTTGTTTACTTCCTACATGTGTTCCAAAGCCGGAAAGCCGTGATGAAGATAGAATTGAGACGGGACTAAAAACTTACTAGTTGGCGCCTCCCATTAATAAGAATACATAGAGTTAAACTACAGCAAACAGCCTCTCTTTGCAGAATTCATTTGTGCAGCATACTTTGGAGGCAAAGGGTACCCTACAACTGCTGTACCCATCCAGTTGCAATCAATTGTAACAGCAACAGCAAAAACTTGCAAGTTGCAGGTGTCACATGATCACATACACGTCATGTGGTACTGGATTATGAATTCTCTCATTTGGGTATTTGGATCATGCTTGCTCAATTTGCTTCCTTTAAATTAATCTTAATGAAAATATGAATTGGATGGAGAGTCTGCCGTGGATATAGGCTCCAGTATTAAATTTATCGAAGTGACTATTTCTCTGAACGCTTGCGAAAATAAACTTGATATCTATTTCTCCTAACGGTTTCCATTCTCGAGATTTTTTGGTTATTTGCGAGATTTAGGCGTCATCTTTCATTCTGCCATTCTGTGAGGACTGGGAAGAAGCATTTTTTCTGCATTGAATTCAATTTCTAGAGCTAAATCTAGAGATTTTTAAATGTCACAGTGTTCAAATACTTCAGTTTTGGTTGGGGCAGCTATCCCGAACAATTATACTTCATTTGAAAATGCATTCAAAAGGTACTGTGAGAAGTCACCCCTAAAGCAAACACTAAAATCCTTCATGTAAACAAAAATAAGATAAGAGCCGGCCTAAATTTATTAAGTCACCAGAAAATCTTTTTTCTTTTTTTGCAGGTATGCAAGTACTTTCTGTGTGCATTTTGCCCCCATGAGCTTTTTACAAACACAAGAGCCGATTTAGGTGAGTATCTTCAGTGAAGTGAATGTGTTTCTGTTTAGCACCAGTAAATTCATTATTTGTTTTCTTTCTTTTGTTTGCATCTCACACAGGCAAGTCTGTGCCTCACCCAGGTGTCTTTCCTTAGGTATCAGTGTCTTATATAATGTTGAGTTGCTATCTATTTGTCTGAATGAGTACTCTTATTTTTAATGAAAACTGCTCACAATCTACTCTGCGCTCTTGAAAACTCAGTTTTCACTCATTTTGGGACCATTTCTTTTCTTTTTTAAATTGTCGTAATGTGTCCAGTGATGGCATACATTGTATAGTGGATTTTCAACAATAGCAATTATATTACAAGACTTAGATCACCTCTCTGGTAAAGGAGACTTACAACCAAAAAGGAATCCAGGATGTTTTTCAACTTTTTAAAAATTCCTTGTAACATCACTTGCCTTCCGCCTTCCATAGTTTTCTGAAAGGTGTGGAAATTTGTTCCATGTCAGCTCATAGGAAGGTTCATTATCGGTACTTGTTTAATGTTTGATTTTGTTAACATGTCTACTTTTTCATCTTTTATCTACTGGTATTGCTCAGTGTCACTTCCCCTAGAAATATAAGTATTGTTTTCATGATTTTTAAGATAATTAGTTGGTGTTTTAGGTTTGTCCTTGGGTGTTTGAAATTAGTTGCTCTTTGTTCCTATGGAATTGAAATGAGGTGGACAATGTGATTTATTTTGACCAGTTTTATGTTTTTTTAGGGCAGTTGGCGGGTGCTCTGGTGTGGTTTACGCCTTCTTTCCTGTCAAACATCTATCGTCCTTATCTCCCCTCTTTCTTTTTTGTGTTTATTACTCTCTTGTAACACTTTTAATCTTCAGTATATAACCTTATGTTGTGAGTGCCGTAAAACTAAACGATACCTGTTTTTCAGTTTTACTCTCATAATTGTTACAATTTAAGGCATGATGTGGGGGAAGGCCATGGTCAAATGACGTCATTTTTTAGTCTCAGATCAAAATTGGGCTTTTAACGGATTCGAGTACTTTGAAATATCTACTTTCCCAAAATGAAGGTCTTACGTCTCTATCAATAGGAGAACATGTTCAAAAACACTCACAAAGATGGCACCCCCTTTCCTCTAAGTGAAAAAAACCCGCAATTTTTTGCCCTAAAAAACGTCCTTTTTATGAAATGGGCATAAAGCTCTCCACACGCTCAGAAATCAGTCATGTTATACATAATTTTGAAGACTGTGATCTCTAATTTCGCAAAATGGCGATTCAAAGGCAGTTCGGACTTGATCATTGATAAATAAGTTGCAAGTAATATGGCTGTTTCCATTATTATTTAGCTGAGAATGATATGTCGTCATGATATATGCAACTAGATTACTGCGCACGTGCATGTGCAGTTTAAATCATGTTTAACTAAGTTCAAATCCAAGTTAATCAACCTTTTGTGAATGAGCTCCCCTTACAGTGCATGAGCACTTGAACTTGCCAGAACTGGTCAAATACCGAAGATGTCGGCCAAAGCCCACTCTCATGGCGTCGAAATGGGGATCGTCCCCCCGCGTCATACGGCCCTTAACGAGAGCTCGGTAAGAGATTCCGAATTTCCGCATAAATCAGGAAATCCAATTCCTGAAAAAGTCAGAATTTTGCCCGACTGGCCGATCGTTGAGAATCTGTTGCACATTTTTTTAAAAAAACAGTCTTGACAAGAGATATATGAGAAAAGTGTTTCGTAAATTTTAAGCCCCCGTGCACTTGATTTCCCGGAATCGGAAGAGTTCAGGACTTTTTTGGGGGGAAGCCAGTTAGCACAACTGCTCGATACAGCCGATCTACGTTAAATTCTCTAGCCTTGACTAGGGCGATGGCGCAAAAAAAACAACTACTCAGACAGAAAACACCATATTTTCGTTTTACGGTGACAAACATCTTGTGCAGGAAGCCACGTATTCCGATTCATTCTCGCCGCCGCCAGCCAACTCTTCAGTTTTCGCCCTCGACAGTGCTGTGTAGGGTCGAAGAAACCAAATGCAAGGAAGGCCTTTTCAATATTGGCAGTATACGAAAGTCTGACCCAGCGATCGTAACCCAACAGTAAACCCATCCCCACAAGCCATTGTCTCCACTCACTGACCTGCCAAAAACCGTCCCACACGACACGCCCTAGTTTGGGCGAGCCTTGAAGTCTCCCACAAGTATCTGAATAGGGTTGTACCATGAATGCAGGAAAGTTACGGAGAACTTCCGTTCTAACTTATTCTAAGTACGTATTTTAGTATTCGTTTGTTAATACAAAAGACAGCGGGTTGAACAGAGTTCTTGAATATCATGCACGAAAAATCTTGAACAGTGTGCAGATAAACATTGTACGAAAACGACCGAACAAGTTCTGTATCGTCGTTGTAAACTTGGAGGGTTCAATGGTGGAAGAAAAGGACTAGAAAAAAAAAACCCAACCAGCTGGGGACTTAGACCAACCTTCCCTGAGCCTGAGAGACAACAGGGTCGACATTGATGAACAACCGAATGCTGAGAGTGAGACACCAGCGTGGATGGAAAGTAAGTGGAAGGATAATATGACATTGAATTCTCACCCTCCCCCCCTCTCTCTCTCTCTCTCTCTCTCTCTCTCTCTCTCTCTCTCTCTCTCTCTCTCTCTCTCTCTCTCTCTCCCTCTCTCCCTCTCTCTCTCTCTCACACACACACACTCTCTCTCCTCTTTCTCTCTTTCTTACTCTCTGTCTGTCTGTCTCTTTCTCTCTCCCTTTCTCTCTCTATCTCTCTCTCTCTCTGTGAGTGTGTGTGTGTGTCTGTGTGTGTGTTCGCGCGCGAGTGCACGCATGCGTGTGTGGGTGTTATGTCTTTGGCCCAGAACCATATATTCATTCTTTCATTAAGCTATTTGCAAGCGTATTTTTTTCATGTATGCATTTTTATACAGATAAAGAGATAAGGAAAGTTGATAGCACGTTTATCTTTTTTTATTTCTTGCAACTACAAGGCGAGGACTGAAAACGAAAGCTCTCAATATTATTGCCAGGTCTCCTTATCTGAGAAACTCATTATTGGTCAATGTTCCCCTTACTGTCTTATTTTGTTCTACACAAAAACTGTGCTTATTTTTATATTTATAGACAGACAGACAGTCAGTCAGACAGACAGACAGACAGACAGACAGGCAGACAGACAGACAGACAGACAGACAGACAAGAGATTTTAGATCAACCCTTACAGTCAATTCATTCTTTTGTTTCAGCCTCCTAACCGCCTCCTTCAATGACATTTGCTGATGCTGATGTTGGCGTCTAATCAACGAGATGAGAGTGCTGTTTCGGCACTACCCCAGTTTCAACAGTTATTGAGCTCAGAAAATGCTTTTTGAACACCTTTCCAAAATACTTTGATGCCCTAGCCTCAATTTCTCAGGATTACCACAGCCTACTGCAATGGCATCGACATTCTTGAGCACATCACACGACAGTTCGAACATTGATAGGCACTAGAGGTGTAGGTATAGGGAGGAACATATCGTGAGAGTGATAGTGAAGAGGAAACTTTAGATGAGGATGAACTTGCTCCTCACCCCATTGCCAAAAATAAAGTTTCACCAATGAAGAAAGATACAGAAGTAGATAATGACGGACATGCGCTTTTTTATTTTGCCTTTGAGAATCCACCATCAAATAAAGTGCCAGCAAAATTTACAAGGAAGTGCAAAATCTATGGAGGATGAAACAATATTTGCAAAACCAGCGCAACACTGAGGTTTAGTATACAGCAGGATGCGCTGCAACGGAGATGCCCAATCTCATCTGATGCGCAAATTTTTATGGCATTTATGACTTTGAAATTGTAAAAGATGACTATATAAATCGCTTTAGCAAAAGTATGTTCTTGTTCTTATAAGAGTTTTACGGCACTTGCAACACAATAAGGTCATATAAGTGCCGAAGATTAGAGATGTTACAAGAGAGTAACAAACATTAAAAAGAAGGAGGGGAGATAGGGATGATAGATTTTTTATAGGAAAGAAGGAGCAAACCACACCAGAGCACCTGCCAAACACCCACAAAAGTATGTTCAACGCCCTTCAGAGCTTCCAAAACACCAACAACGAATACCTGAACAGAAAACCCACGAAGATTGAAAAACAAAGCAGTTACAAATAACTGACAAAACCTGAACGTAACAATTACTTGTGTTCCATAGTTTTAATTTTGCATTTGTTCATGAGCTGTTGGTTTCTTATCGAGCTCAAAAACTCTTTTGCACATGTACCGTGTAAGATTTTGAACACAATTATCTGTCAGTGAGGAACAGAGGCCACGAAACTGTCACGACTTCGGGTGGTCTGGGGTGGATTGAACAGAGCCACTGAGCCACCCTCGTGAGAATCACCGGATGCCTTGGTTTAGTGGACTACATCGCGCAAGTGCTGGAACGTCATGTCTTGCCCTTATTTTCGTCATGATGTCATTCAAGTAGTCATCCCCATGCTAAACAAGGCATTTTCTCACAGGACCAATGCCATTAGAGCATTCTTAACCCTCATCCTGCGGGAGCCGGGTTTATGTAGCCCGATAAGCCTATTTCGGCACCTCGCCTGCGTTCTGGTCCCGAGTCAGTGTAGCTCCTGGCTCAGCGCACGCGCAGCGCGCATCCTCTTACGTGTCATTCGGGTCCCGAGTCGGATCCCCATTCACGCAGGTCAAGTGTGTGTGCGTCAGTCTGCTTGAGTTTGTGTGCGTTTGTGGCCTTCTTCTAGAACCACCTGCGTTGGTTCGTAATCGAGGCATACGTCTCATTCAAAACATGCCAAGTTGATAGCTCTAGATGTTCGTCCAATGAAATTATAGAAGAAATTGACCCAGTTAGACATGAGGAGCTCGAAAGGATAGTCAGGAAACAAGACTTCCATTTTTCTATACAAAATATTTCAAATGAGCTTGATTTTGTATGAAATGATACTACCTGATAAAAAATGAGCTTGTTTAATAGTTTTGAATACCCTTGTGCAGGTACAAAGAACAATTTGAGTGTAAAACATTCGGAAATTGACCTAAATTATCCCTTTTCGAACCTCAGGTCATTCATAACAACAAGAGCGTCCAGAAAGGTTATTCAAATGGGCGTAACTACTCGTAATGTCTTATCAGCTTGTGAGAGGGGGTTATTCATGTGTTTGTAACACTTTATAAATAGAATGCTATGAAGGATAGAGCGTTATTTTCATCATCAGTTAACACACTCCCGCGGTATTCATGGCGAAAACACACGTTTCCCGGCGCGCGCGCTGTACACCAACAGTACACACTGAGTGACCCCGGCGGCCTGCCCGGCGAGTCCGAGGTAATCGGTTGCTGATAAGATACGCATCTGGGCACAGACGCTGGATAAGAGTTAAAAAACCAAATCAAGTCAACATTAGAGTGGTTACCAGTAAACAGCCCCGATGTGAATCCTACAGGTATGTGAAGTCCCATGAAACAGTGGCTGGAGAAAAACTACTTTTCCCCCTGTTCAGACCATTTGTTTGCAACTCTCTGTGACATTTAAAATGAAATGACAGATAAATATGTCCAAAATTTCACAGAATCGATGCCCAAAGGTTTGTGCACAACTCAAAGCCAATGGTTCCTAAGCAAATTAACAATAAACACAATTAGTGTTGAGTCCAAGTTTTGTGCGGTATTTGTGATCTCTTTGTTTTCCGTTATGTTTGAAACTATCGCAACGAAATATCGTAATAAAATATTGTTTATTGCAAAGACAAAATTCTCCATTCACTGGGCATGCAATACATCGCCTTTTGATCAGTATTGATACTCTTCAGTAAATGCGCAAAGACAATTTTACGTTTCTTTGATTTCGCACAATTTTGCAAAGCCTGATTTTTTAGGTCAATTTTGAGTGACCATATCTCGGGCGTCTCTTAAAAAAATAGATTAAATATTAATGTGTCAGATGATGAAGAATTTATTTAGCTTTAAAATGGTATGCTGCATGAGAGGGTAATGCAAGGCTTTCACATGATGACTGGGTGATTACATTTTCAAATTTCTTTTGGACGCAACTTACAGTAAGTTTTGCGCGTCAAAACTTTAGGGCCTTTTTTCTCAAAATGGGCTCTTTCAAGGGGGGTGGAAACGCAAAAAATCTATCATTAGAAAAGTTCTTAAGATATCTTAATAATTTTTGGTATACTGATAGATGAAACATTATTCTAGTGTAATAAGTAGTGAAGTCAAAAAAACATCTTGAATAAATGATTTTATTATAAATTTAATCCGTTGTTTTGATCTGAGATTCTCCTGGTTAAAGTATTTCCCTAGTTTGGACCTCGATTCTGAAAAGGTTTGTCCTCCTACATAAAAAATACCAAGTCCATCCACTAAAACAGTCACATAAGGCTGCAAAACCACTTATTGTAGTATTTTAGAATCATTTATAACCTTAGGATAGATTTTTTAGAAATGTGTACATTTTCTATATATGGCCTTGCAATATGGCAGCCGTTACCATAGCAACACAAAAGAATTTTCAAATTTTTTCTTCAAAGCCCAATTCTCCACTCTACTTATATTAATGCTATCACATTTGTAAGCTTAGTTTCTTCTTCTTAACGAATTTGAAAATTTCCCCCGCATCATGCCTTAAATCAGTTAAAATATTGGTTGTTACTTTTTTTTTACCTGTGCCAACCAAGGCTATGTTCCCAGTAGAAAGATTGAGATATTTTTGTACTGTGATGTTCATAGAGTATATAGTATATATATATGTGTGTGTGAGACATCATTCATCATGGTGAAACCAGGCGCTCATCAAAATAATGAAATCGAAGAAACAGGCATTTTTCATCCAGTTTGGCAATTATTATCAAATTTGTTTTTTTGGCCCATTACCTATAAGAACACATTTCCTTGTGAATTTTACTGAAATTTGTTGATTAATGGCACAAAATATGTAGATTTTCAGTTTTCAAGGACTGACCTGACCATCAATGATTTATTTATAGAGGCACCAGCCATCCATGTCCAGGTGCTGTTTTAGCCTCTTTTTCCTGTATGCGGATTAATAATATCTTTTTGCCAATTTATTGGTTCCGCTTCTATGTACCCCATATCAATGGTTCTCAACCTGGAAATCGCCTATAATTCGCTGTAATTGCCTACCCCCCCCCCTCCCCACCCGCTTATAGTGTCATCATTTATGTTACCGTCTATTTTTATCGATAACACGATTATGGATTAAGGGCAGTATTAATGATAATTTAAAGAAACAAAACAAACCCATCAATTAAATAATAAATAAATAAATAATAAATACATGAATGAATGAATGAATGAATAAATAATAAATAATAAATAAATGAATGAATGAATAAATAAATAAATAAATAATGCTAATGATTAATACAAATATTGATAATGAGAAGAAGAAGAAGAAACACGGTCATAACATCAATATAAAAAACAATAATACTAACAATAGAATTGATTTGAGTAAAATAATGAAATAATATTAAAATAATAAATGGAGCGATATTATTATAAATCAAAATTTCTAAAAGGACACTACTTAGAATCCTCCGATTGTATGGGATCAGATACCTTGTATGAATACATTAAATTAGATAATTCAATCCATACAATTTGAGGTTATATGTTCAGATCACCATTCTTTTTTTTTTCAAGAGGAAAGCAGATGTCTATTCTCATTTTGTGTTTGGTCAGTCTATTGAGTTACATTTATAAGACCAATCTCCTCGTGGTTTAAGGAGTGGAAATATGATGTATCTCAAGCTATAAAAGTTACAAAACTTTGGCGGGTATTTTCTTGAAAATTTTACCTCTGAAACCATGCTACCCCCACCTCCTTCAATGGCAAATATTTTAATTTCGGCTACTATTCAAGATAGATGGGTGTTTGTTTTTTTCAAAGAAAGCAAGGCAAATGAATAAGCTTTCAAATGATACCAATAACTCCACATGCACAAAAATTGATGAGCACCTGATTCTACATGTTTTGACACATAAATAATAATTTATATATTTTTAAAATTATGTAATATATATATATATATATATATATATATATAGAGAGAGAGAGAGAGAGAGAGAGAGAGAGAGAGAGAGAGAGAGAGAGAGAGAGAGAGAGAGAGAGAGAGAGAGAGAGAGAGAGAGAGAGAGAGAGAGAGAGAGAGAGAGAGAGAGAGAGAGAGAGAGAGAGAGAGAGAGAGAGAGAGAGAGAGAGATTTTGTTTCTTTGTTAAATTTTCTATATTCTATCTTTCACTCCAGGCCCATGTACAAAAATCCATGATGAAGCCCTTAGGAAAGAGTAAGTAAATTATAGCACATCAAAATGCTACAAACTGAATATAAGTTCAGGCTTACTTTCTTTAATTGTTGGATGTTGAGAGAGTAGTCAAGAAGGTTAAATTCGTAAATGCTGCATTTCAATTACATTATATTTCCTATAAACTTTTGTAGAGACCATAAAAGTGGGATGTGTTATCAGAATTGCTAATGTTTTTATATAAGCTTTAGGTGGGTTTTATTTAGGGTTGGGTTAATCCTGATTACTGAACACTTTTGCATTTCTTTGTTTGCCAGACTTCTTGTTTGTGGCATGCTCACTCACATCCAGAACATACACATACACTCACACACCATGCACAAAACATGTCTTCACAGATCTGGTCACTGACATCTTTGGTGTTGTAGTTGGGTTTCTTTGCAGTTACTTGCAGAAGAACTGAGTTAAATTTCTGTGTGGGAAAAAGTTTTGTTGAGTATCTTGTTTTTTTGGGTGGGATGTATCCCTTTCAGTCCGGGTTTGCCCTGACAGGTAGGGTCAAAGCCTGCCTCCTAGGCTAAATTGTGTCGATGGGGGGCATAAAACACCTACATTAAAAAATTAAAATATCTATTCCGTGGTAGATGAAAAGTTTAGTATAAAGTATAAATTGTGATAAACAGACTGGAAGTGTTTGTAAATAGATCTGGTTTTAACCTTTCAAATTTTTTGTAATAAGTTACCTGCCACAGAATTTTTTATTGTTCACAATGTGAAGTATGATTAGTCAGTAAAAACTTTTGTTGATGTCTCAACAGGTACCAAAACAGTCCACGATTTGAAAAATGTGGCTATGAGGAGGATTTTATCAGGTTTCTTCAAACCTTGATCACGGATGTAGAAAAACGAATACGACGAGGTCACCAGCGTCTCGCTCTCAACAGTCAGCAGGGAGCTGTAGGTTGATTTATTTTCCCTTTCATGAACGGCTATTATGTTCTAATTTCCTGCTTACTATAATTTGAGTAGAGAGTTAATTTTATCCCACCACTAAGGTGAATTTACTGGTAGTGTCTGTTCAGGGAAACGTTTATAAAGTGAAGATCATGTGATACAGATAAAACTTATGGCACAACTTTTTATATCACAAATATTTGAAAGAAAAAAAATTTATGCTTCAGGATTCAAGAATGAGGCAGATTTTCAAGGAAAACATAACTTTCAGTGAGAAAAATTGCTAAATTTTATAATTGTAACTGCTAACTTTATTTATTTCTTCTTTCACAGTCTACATCACATTATATTTTCTTATGTGTTTTTTCTTTTTATTTCAGTTGAACGGAACTGTTGGAAATCAGAATGAGGAGAAAGTGACGCTTCTAACAGAGAGAATTAATGAACTTGTTGTTCAGGTAATGAAGATAGTTTTTGTTTGCCTGTTTCAATGGGGG
>NW_004797442.1:258404-267459 GCF_000002075.1 Aplysia californica
CCCCCCCCCCCCCCCCAATCAATGAAACAATCTGGAAGAATCGCCTGTCTTGTTCATGCCAAAGAAAGATATGTGCGACCGTTACATTATCCGTGAAGTTGACAACGTACGGATGATGTTTGGAATGCTCACACTCTAGAAAAGGGGCAGTGGGCAAGGAAAAGGAACGACACAAATCTGAAGCCACCAAATATCTCGCCAGTGTTGAATCTAAAACGGCGCATGTTTTCTATGGATCTTCAGCTTGTGCTCCTTACATTTACACTCACCCAAACTGAATGCATTAGCCTTATATTACAAAAAAAAGCGTGTCGTTCATAACTTTACGATATTTGAAGCTGCAACACATCAGACTACTTGGTACGTGTGGCATGAAGCAGAAGGGGGAATTAGCAAATAAGTTTGCTTAATGTCAACTGGCTTTCTTGAACGAAAATCTGTACTTCCAGAAAACCATCATCAACAGCGACTGCTGTGGTTACCAATACAGAAATGCCACACTAGCCAATGTTTCTCTCAGCCTGTGTGCAACAACATATGGTAGCACAATTAAACAGAAATGGTTGATCAAAGGACACACAAATGGAAGTTGACTGTGCACTCAACTATTGAAAGATCGTTCGAAAAGCATGAATCGAGGTCGACCTACACTACCTCCATTTCTCCAGGATGGCCAGACAAAAACCAGACAAATATTTGGATCACACATTATTCTAAGTGAGGAAGCTACACGTCTATCAGACTAGGAAGAAAAACGGGTGATCCTGTCGCCACCGACATCAAGTGTTTGAAGTACACCCCAGACATGAACATCCAGTTCAAGCTGCACTTCAGTGATGATAGCCATCCAGCTACACCACTGAACACAAAACGTCTTAAAATCCAGCACTCCCAAGTACAATCACCTGTAGGAGCTTGAATCTGTTGTTTCCAATATACGTCATCACTTTATAACAGTTTACCCCCTTATCATTAATAGCTATTCATTATGGAAGGGGGGGGGGGGTTAAGTCCCAGACATCGTACTGATCTTTTTGGGGAGTTTTGTCCGCACGTACGTTATGTATTTTCATAATTAACCGAATTAGTATTCAAGACCCACTACATTTTATTTGATTTACATCCTCCATTCGTTTTTCAAAGCATTTTGTGTTGGGTGTTTGTGTGTAATGTGTGTGTGTGTGTGTGTGTGTGTATGTGTGTGTGTGTGCATGTGTGTGTGTGTGTGTGTGTGTGTGTGTGTGTGTGTGTGTGTGTATTACATTATTTTCTTAATAAATTTTGTAATGGACTGACGCATTAAAACTTTGCAAAACAGGTCTATAACATTTTGATCTAGATCTATTTCTTTCCATTGTGAAAGCCATCTGTAGTGCAACCAGAGACCATATTGCAGAGATATACTCTTCATTTGTGCTTTTTTTTTAAATGGAAGTAACCAGATCTAATCCTGGGAAATTATATTGAAACAGATTGCAAAAATCGCTGATCCCCAAATTCTGCAGATAACACACATTTATTTGACTTCAGTTGGCCGGGAATCCAACTCTAAGCTAATTGATCTTGAAGAAACATCTTCATCACTTTGTGGCGTTCCAAACAACAGATGCATACTGCAACCAAATGAGCAGCGAGAAAACTCGCAACCTTCAAACTCTGTCCTTATGAAACCTCGCAACCCTCCCGCCGGCTGACTACGAGGTTTCATCACGACAAAAATGTTGTAATGAAACCTTGCATCCCACAGCGTAACCATTTAAACAGTAGAAAAGTTATTTTTATGTACTAACCACGTTGCTAAGGTGCTTTCATTTACCTGTACCGACTTTGGTTCATATAGATCATTTTGTTCACGAGTAAATCAGTTTTTTGTCTCTCCTGTAAAATTTTCCTTTCTGGTCACTCCACCAGCGATACATACAAGACAAGCAGTTGTACTGTCAATTGTACTCATGCTGTACTCATGTCCTTGAAGCAAAGATGAGCCACGACATCCTCGTCGGATAACAGAAAAAAGGGTGGTTGGCAGGTGCTTCGGTGTAATTTGCTCCTTCATTCCTGTCAAACATCTATTGTCAGGGTCTCTACTTCTCCTTTTTGTCCAAGCCTATGTTACTTTCTCGTAACATCTCTTATATTCAGCAATTATAATATGTCCTTAGTGTGTTGCAAGGGGAGTAAAACTATTAATAAAACAAGAAAAAAATGTTTAAAAATATAGTGGTATAGACTCTTCCCGTGTGCTGGATGTCTTTCTTGAAATTCTTTTCTCTCCTTTTATGTCCCCAAATCCCCTAGAACCAGTTCTTCAACCATAATCCATACCCCTTAACTCACTTTTCTAGCTTGTGCCATCACAAAAAGTTATTCAATGAACTGCCCTGCGAGGACACTTCGTCTGACCCGCTGTCACGCGACCAAGACCAAGTGGGGGGAAATGGAAGAGGTGTTTGTGGCGTACCCAGAACTTGGATAGAACTTGGATACCAATGCAATTTAATAACTTCATTGAACCTTACTTTGAAAATTAAACCAGCGTTTTGCAGACTTCGAAAATTTCTTGCTTATGTTTTACAAACTTGAAAGACTACAAATAAAAATCAGGCATTACAAATGGGTTTCTTAGTGTGCATTAATCCCGGTCCAAGGAAGAGTTCCAAGTTCAGGTGGTATTATTTTTTTTTAAACATGCAAGTGGATTTTCTTGCATTTTTTTTCTAATGGAAAGACACGACGAGGAGTGCTTCTATTTGTAACTTTTGTTGAAAGTTATAAGGATGGTGATCATGTTATCACTGGAAAAAAGTTTTAGTACACAAGACTATAGACCTCTGGATGGCCACATATTTAAATGGGAATAAAAGGTTGAGGCATTTCCAAATGAGAATGTTAGAAATAGTTGATGGAATGTTTTAGAACAGCTATTAAAATCGACTTGCTTCATAAAGTGAAATATAATATTAAATGTAGCTCTTCATTCATAACATGACAAAATTGACACTGTTATATTTCTAAGTCAAGTCGGGATGTTCTTTTGCGCCCAAAAGTATCACTAGGCTATTTTAAAAGATTGAAACCAATCAGAATAAGTTTCAATTAGAACTTTCGACTTCCATTGCTGCTGCAAAAAACATGAAGTTTGTCGTGAGTTTAACTTTTCTACAAACACTAACATCACAATTTAAGAAACGGAACCTCCAAACTAAATGCCTACCTCCAATCGATAGAACCAAGAGTTTTGTGAGACTTAGGGCCCCGGTTACAAGTACAGAGAAATTGGACTAAAACTGTGCGATCTCTCGAACATATGACAACTCGTTAGGTGAAACCACATAATTGTACAAAGTTTGGACGATAGGACGATGGCTTGGAGACTCGGTCGAGAAATCAAGCGTTGTTGATATTTTTCGTGTGATCACGGTCAGACGTGCTGTGATGTAGAATCACTTCAAAATTTGCCGCCGCGCAGGATTAAGCTTAGGACGCAAAATGTTTTAAAATATTTATCGCTGCTAGAAACTGATTTCATATTCGGAATCAGCGTCGCGAAATCAGCAAAGTGACACACGAGGAACCTGATTTGATGCGGTCTTATGTAAAGTTTAGCAATTCTATTACTTAATTGATCGTCAATGGTGAAGTTGTGTACCAAGGTCACTCGGTGTGTTGCACATTTGAAGTCAAGCCAAAGTTTCTACACACAACACATTAAAATGTACACGGGAGGGGATAAGGTAGAAGGGAGGGGGGGGGGGGCTCTCGTGGTCTAAAGATACAGCGTTCACCTATCATTCATTATGTCCAGAGCTCGAAACCTGAAAGCCACGGAAATTTTTCTTATCTAAAAGTATGTTCTCTTTTTACCTCTCTGTTCTCTAATCATGTTCTTTTTTCTTTATGACGAGGAATATCCCCAATCGAAAGTATACTGGACGATTGATTGAAACGTGTAAATTAACTACACAGTTCGATAAAACAGACAGTTCTCGCATACGACAAATCTGACAAAATGTATCGTTGCGTGTAGCCGGGGCTTTAGAACCTCCTAAAATAATTCAAGTTCAATACGAGTCATTATGGAATTCAGATCTGGGTCTTCACTATAGGGATGGAAATAGTTAAGTATAATATTGTTTTTCCTTTTTGAAAGCATGTCAACTGTATGCTTCTAATAAAGTGGAGACTGTTTTAGAATGCCATTTGGTCTGCTGGGCTAATAATGCTGATTGTAAAGGTGCATAGAGGATGCGTTTTAGCGGGATTTTGTACTACACAAATGATAATAATATGTATTAAGTATTATTATTAATGAATTACACCTATTATAGCCAGTCATTCTATTACAACGTTGTTTTTTTCCTTGTCACCTCTGGTATTTTAGATAAACAAAGTTCTGTTATGAAATTCAGTCAAGTTGGAATTTTCTTTTATTTGCTCTGATAAAGAGTGACGTTCCAATCCAACCCTTAGTCATCCCCCACCCCCACCCCCCAACCCCAAGATTTTGCATGTCGTATTACCAATTGCAAATTGCAAATATTATTGATAAGATAGAATAATTTTCTTCAAGTGTACATGTACCTATTTGGTGTATATCAAACCTTTAAGGAAAGAGTGTGAAACCCCAGGCCGAGGCTTCAGACAAGGCGCCTGGACTTGCTTGCTTACAAAATAGTTCGTGCATGCGTAGACCGCTTAACACATCTGTGCACTGCAAAGACAAATAAACAAAGTTAGAGCAGACTTTCCCTAAACAACACTGTCCTGGGAAGACTTATCTGTTAGTCACAATTGATAAGATCATTGTGACCCTGATGGATCACGAGCAAAGAAAGAACTGAAACCACGGGGAATTGTTTAGATCAAAATAGCAACATCGATATACAAAAGAGAGAAACCGTTCACTTGGGCGAACCAGATAGGACAATAATACAGCTTGCTGTTATACCACGAACCGAAGATTCAAGCTGACTTGTGTCAGTCTTTGTGCCACAAACGTCTGAGCATCAGTCCCGAATACAAAAAAAAACAACTTAACCTATTATCAACAAGTGATTCGAGATATCCCAATAAATGCTCAGGTAACTTCAGATTTTTTCAATTTGCCAATGGCAAAACACCTGGCTATTTCACGAATTCCTTCGACAACATTACGGCTACCCGTATACAGCATTATGAAAATGGCTTTCATCACTAATGGACGTATGAGTAAGGTGGCAGTTCTTTAGGACGTATGAGTAACAATGGGCATGGCGGTTCTTTTGGACATAATATGAGTAACTCTGGACGTGGTGGTTCTTTCGGATATGTAAGTGACACTGGACTTCGCGGTTATTTTGGACCCAGGAGTTCTAAAAGACGTGGTAGCTATAGAGGATTTTAGTGGACGAATGCGTTAACAGAGAAGCCGTAGTGGAGGATATCGCACCGGTTCGCAAGGTCACCGCGACAGGTACAGAAATCACCACAGTTCCTTTGGACAGCGCAATTCTAGTAGACATCCTGGATGACCAGTTAGTAGCATTTAACACAGTTCAAATTATTTCAATTATCGCTATGATATCAAACGATATTGTTTGTAAAACATATTGATTGTAAGATTCTCTCTCTCTGCCTACTACTTAATGGATGTTAGAGTATGTAAAATGTGTGTGTGTGTGTGGTTGTGTGTGTGTGTGTGTTTGTGTGTGTGTGTGTGTGTGTGTGTGTGAGTGTGTGTGTTTGTGTGTGTGTGTGTGTGTGTGTGTGTGTGCGTGTGTGTGTGTGTGTGTGTCAGTTTGTGCATCTTCAAAGAAATGACCTCAATGTTAAGGGGGAAAATCTAAGAAAAAATCATTTTGAATTGAAGTAAACAAGGAAACCATGTTTCTATTCTACGTTGTTTTATTATGTTATACATATTCTTTTCAGTCTGGCGACAACAAACGAGAGAGAGAGAGAGAGAGAGAGAGAGAGAGAGAGAGAGAGAGAGAGAGAGAGAGAGAGAGAGAGAAGGAGAGAGAGAGGAGAGGGAGTGAGGGTGGGAGTGCCTGTTTAAACCTTTGTAATTGATCTGTATCCGTGTTGAATTTGTGTTGATCTAAAATGAATTGACTTTTGTAGAATTTTGAAACATATAAATAATAAGAAACTACTTTAAAGAGGAAAAATCAGAAACAAAAGAATTGTTTATCTTTTCCCTTGTGAAAGCAACCACAGCTTTTCAGATTTAAAAAAAAGTTATCAGTCGTCTCAAAATTAATTCATAATGGTGTTCCGTTATGTACTAAACAGAGTCACAGAATCGTAAGATATGAAACCTGTTCAGGAACTTTTGGTCTCAAAGTGACGATTGCTATTGCAAAGATCTTTTCTTGGAAGAAAAAACAAACAAATAAACACGTATACCCGTAGCACAACAATAGCGCATCATGCCCTTCAACAGAAATAGGTTACATTGCTTAATTAATAAAACTCGACCCAAGACCAAACATAATTCATAAGAAGTTATATCCCTGTACATGTGCATAGCAACATGTAATAACACAACACTTGTGATCATGTAGACGCAATGTCAAGAAGACGAAAGTCACAATACGTTTCTAAACATGACAGCGTATTTTCTGTCAGTTCTGTGCAAAATGGTGTATTGATCAGACTATTCGCCATGGACGTAGATGACGCTAGTTCGATTCCCTAGTTTGTAGATTATATTTTTTTAGTATCTCCGTTTCTGGTCTAGGGTGTAGCATCCAGGATTAGACCTCAAAAGTAGATCTGATTAGACCTAAATTATCAAACTTTAGTAGATAATGATGTAAAGCATTAAAAATGACTATCAAGAACTAATAATGTCAAATGGGAACAACGGGCTCAATATTCTCAATAAAGTATGCTTTATACCATAATTGGTGTTGTTTTGCCCTTCCCCCACCCTCCCAGGGCAGTGCCACTGACTGAAGCATCTTTAGGCCATTCTCATAGGGGACATATTAACATGCTCGAATTGCAAATAGGCTGACTTATCAATGTCATACTCATACTGTGCCGAAACAATATAGGGGGAATTGCTACTTTTTCTTTCTTCATCCATACTATCGTCATTTTTCATCTACTTCTTTTGTATGTTTGTCACTCTCTTGTGAACTGCTATTTCCGGGGTCCCTTGATAGTCGAAGCAGACTTTGTGCTATTGAGGCTAGAGAGGTGAGTAGAGTAAGACTGATCCCCTGTTTGGATTTCTCTGTTGACATCCACACCTTGGCACTCATATGACCTTATGCAGTTGTGAGCTCCCTAAAACCTTACTAAAACTAACGATGTTGGTTTTTAGCACGTCTCTTCCGGTACAATGAATCGTTATATTTCAGGTATATAAGCTGATTATCGTACATGGGAAATATAAAAATTTGCATAGATTGCTCATCGCACTATATTCCCCTTCTTAAAATTGAGTAAGCAAAGTGTAAACTTAAATCATAGTTTTAAAATGAAGGTTATCTCTATTCTCAAGACAACACGTCATATAAATGCAGTTTTGTAATATTTCAACTTATGCATGGTACGTTTTCTGATTGCTTTGCCTATGCCTACGTTATTATTGTTTTGTTTGGGGTTTGTTTCGCGGAGGGAGGATAGCACAACATGCAAATTAGCTGGGCTGAAAACATAGGAAAACTATCAATAGTTTTTCCAATCCTCACTCTGACTCCGACTGGCATGAACATGTTGTTTTCTTGTGAGACTCTTGAATTGATCCTTTCGTCCAATTAGCTGGTAATCTGAACTGAGTTGGTCCGCATCTATTTCGCCAACTGATATCAGTATGGTACAAAAAATTATTACATTCGTTATGGTGGTACTGTTAGACCATGATTTACTCGTTGAAACTCCTGATTACAAACTGGAAATTTCACTTGTAGGATAAATATTAATCTAACATCACAACTCATACAATACATTATTTGTATCCAGCATGACTTTTAATTTTAACCGCAACAAAGAAGAAGCTTTTGTTTTGGGTTGCTCAGGTTAACCACAAGTAATGTGTAATAAATGTATTCTTTGATTACGCTACGCATGGTCGAGTTATAGGAGAAAACTAACTCATGGTGTGTTGGACACAATTGCACAGACAATGGAAGGAGCTCTCCCATGTCCTGTGCAGGGAAAAGTAGCCATTAACTTTTGTTGGTTGTAGGCAATGATTGTGCATTGACCATAATTGTTGGATGGTTCACCAATGTCCCAAAGCTCTGCAGACACCTCAACTCCCCCTGGAAACTGGTACACCCCTGAGGTAACTGCGTCTGTAGCTCCCATCCAAATTTCGTCGACTGAAAACCAATGGAAAAGGGAAACACAAAAGGTTATACGTGGTCGTTTATCTTATTTAGTTATCACCAATATCTTACCTCCACAAATGGGACAATTAAAAGAACCAGCTACGTTACGGTTATGTTTAAAATTTGGGAAAATAGTCTGGGGTTTTAAGACTCAAACAGCGTTATAACACCTCGACTACATGTAAGATGGAGTTTCCTTCAGTGTAATAATTGTTAATTAGTGCTTGAGATAATGATAAGGTAGCAAGTAGATTACCTATTTCCTAGGGAATGTTCAGGCTTTTTTTTAATAGGTCAACTCATGTGACCAATGTCCAAAGAGTGGAATAAGTGCGCTGCTGTAGAAATTGCCACAATGTACTAAAATATGTAATAATGTCACCAGCTTTACTTAGCTACTCGTAACTTAGGGTCATCATGATGCGATGTACAAGATTAAAGCAAGGCGCATCGGCACATAATAAGCGGCTATTCCTGAAATGGAGAGTGATAACAGAGTGTTGCAGATTGAGGCTCTATCTTGTGTAGCCAGGACAAATGGTTTGCAGCACTAACAAAAACAGGTATGGAATAGTAGTAAAACTTCTGTCAATTATTTTTATTGTCAAGGCAAATCCGAGCTTGAAACGGTCTAGTCAAACATCTGTAAACATACAGAAATACAAAAAAACATCAAACGAGTAATACATACCTAAAATCAAACATACACATACACACACACACACACACAC
>NW_004797442.1:268794-281294 GCF_000002075.1 Aplysia californica
ACGCTTCTTCTTCTTCTTCTTCTTCTTCTTCTTCTTCTTCTTCCAGATCTTTATAAATAATGGCAAAGGTTCATGACGCCAAGCACCCTTCACCCCCCCTCCATAATGTATGTCTTCACATTGACTGTTTTCACATTATAGTTTAGCAGATGTAAGAAATGTCAGATTGTGTTTTTATATCTCTTTGTTTTTACTCCTTGTGATTCATAACTTTTTCTTTGATGGCTTGGACTAGGGTTTGATAATAGGCTGTTTGTGCGTCAATGTGGCGGCTTTCCTTTTAAAAAAATAATCACGCAGAAGATTTCGTATAGGCACGTACATCTAAAACTCAAGAATGACGCTGGCGCTGGAACGTGAACTGATCGTCAGAAACTGTGCACTTTTTAGAAGAAATTGAGATCTATCATCAGACTCACACAGTGTCAAGCGATGTGTAGTAGCAGGTGGGAAAGGACGGGAGTTCAAATAAACAAAATATGACATGTATCTACTATCAGTACCTGTTGGTACCTTTGAAGAAAAGAGGATAATGCATAATATCTTCTGCTACTACTAATAATTCACCCTCACTGAAAACGTTGTGGAAAAGAAAAGCGTTTTAAGATGAAACTATTGAAACCTCTTTAAATGTAATTTGGATTTTACCACCATATTTTCTGGGCTGAGCCAGGCATTGCTCAGACTCCTGAATACAGTACAGCTTGCTGTGACTTTATTGGCTACTTGTTCGAAAAAACACCAGGATTCCGGTCCTGGGGCGGGGAGAGGGGGTGGGGGGGGGTCTCTATTTCATTTTTCTGTTGCCTCTCCGGTCCACCAGTGTTTATAAGACAGGACACATAATGAAGTACCATGCTGTATCTACTTGCGCATTGCATATGTATAGAAAGAAAGCAGACGACGATACAGCCGACTTACAACCCACTTTACATTCAACCACGACCCAAATAGAATAAGAGGTCCTCATCAACTAATACCAGCAACAGCTAGAGGTTTAGTCTTTGCAAATACGAATTAGTAAGAAATATAATAATGAAAATCACAAAAAGCATTGATAACCACCACCATCACTATTATCATCACCATCAGCTTCATCATCATCATCATCATCATCATCATCATCATCATCCCATTATCATCATCATCATCACCATCATCATCATCATCATCATCATCATCATCATCATCATCATCATCATCATCATTATCATCATCATTATCATCTACACAATTATCAAAGAACATCTGAATAGCGCAAAACTCCCCGTCAACAGCAAGCTATATACACATTATAATCTTTAATACTACCCCAGCATACCTGAAAACTTTCAGAAAATACCTCAATTTCCTAAATGACATACACTGCAAGCAGCTGCCTTACAGAAGCTAAAATACTAATATTCTGACAAGATCTTTCGCTAATAATAACTGAGACCCCTGAGTGAAGAAGGTAAACGCGTGTAAAGTGCTTTTCCCAAGGACACACAGTCGAGCCTGAACCTCGAGTATCGTAGCCTAACGGCTAGACTGCCGACAGAGACGTCAAAGTTCAGGGTTTTAATTTTAAGAAATAACCCTCGCTTTTGGGTATCGGCCGTCTCGTTTAAGTCTTAATCTAGTTACCCTTATCAACAATAAATAAGATGTACATTTGAAATGAGATATTTCGGATTTAATGGGGCTTTTTAATTGATACAAAAACTGGAGGTACCAACCTGCGAGTCGGATCTTTTGAAGACAATGGCAGAGTACTGCGGACTGTTACAAGATGTCATTGACTGGGAAGGGATATCTGCCTCGTCTGTCAGGAGTGCACATTGCTTCATCTCGGAGTCTGTTTGGTTTATGACTACCATGGCAACACACGGTTCTGTGCATGTGGTTGCACACTGAATTATGCTCATCACAGATGTGAAGACCAGTGTATGGGAGAGCTCTTCGGGACGCAGGCAAGCATACTTCTGTAGCAGAACCTCGGTTACATTTGCTGGTCTTACCGTGTGTGTGAAGAAGATTGTGAGAGTAGTAAGTGCTTGGAAGAGATTAGCATGAAACTGGGCTGTTACCATCTTTGATCCTTTTGGGGAGCATCAAAACTGCGCCCCGATCAACGCTGCCTCTTATCCAATTGTTTATCAGTCTGAGAAACCTAGCGGGCGAGAAAAAGAGATTGGCTTTTGTACACATATCAAACAATTTAAACAAAATAAGTTAAAAGACACCCGTGAATAGTAAAATGGATAGGACTGGCTCAGGGGCCATCTAGTCAAGAAATGACCGCACTCATGAAAATGTAACTGTAGACATTATTCGCCCATCGACAATGTTTAGATAATTTAGGTGGAGGTGTACATCAACCCAGCCCACTAAGTCAACCCAGACTGACAGAGTTACAACATTCCAGCAGAAGAACGGAGATACAAAGTAAAACTTCTCCCCACACCGTAATCGAACTCACGTCATCTGCGTCCTACGTCAAAGTACCTAACCATTACACCACATAAGCTGGTAAAAATGACGGAGTGCTCGCCAGTACAGCCCAATTTAAGTGAAAACCTTGCATAGGACTTATTTATTCAAGGCAACATTAGTTAAGTAAAGACAGATAGTGAAAAGCACATTCTATTTCATAACGCTGATAAAACAAAATACTGACAAAGCAGAAAGGGAACAAAAGATCATCACTGAAAATGAAACTATTCATAACGCAGAAATGAATGTTTCATGTTTGATATCTGTGACCACAAGCCAAGTGACAGAGATGAAAACAATTTAATAGCACCAAGGAACTCACGTCTAATGTAAATCACCGTTACTTTTCAATGCCTTTTGGGGTGGTACTGACTGCTTTTCTCTCCCTCACGTTAGGATGGCGAGTGGATTTCAATTCTGCTTTTGAGTCTACAAAATTCCTCAAAATTTCCAGCGATCCTCTAAACAATAAAGACGGTGAACAGAGAAGGGGTTTGAAGTAAGGATGATACGAAGAAAGACATCAGAGAGCAGCTGGGTAGTTGATCGTCAGAGAGAGAGAGAGAGAGAGAGAGAGAGAGAGAGAGAGAGAGAGAGAGAGGGAGAGAGAGAAAGAGACAGACAGAGAGAGAGAGAGACAGAGAGAGAGAGATAGAGAGAGAGAGAGAATGAGAGAACGAGAGAGAGAGAGAGAATCCACAGCCAGTGATAAAGAAAGAAGATGTGCAACTCTACTGTCTTTTCTTTTAACAAAGTGATAGGTAAACGGGTCACGAACCTGGTTGTACTGTTAGTTCTTTTGAAAAGGCAGAATTTAAGCGTAAGCTACTCCTCCTCCTCCTCCTGCACAAGAACGACCAGCGAATACTGCTCTCCAACGCTGAAGTGAGATGTCTGCAGCGTTTACTTTGCCAGTTATCGGATGCTTTAAGTGGTCTTAACAGTAAACTACATAACGGATATATTTGATCTACTCGTTGACAATAGGTGCAATACAGAAAAATGGTCTGGTTTCGGGATGTATTTATTACATCAGTGTACCCTTTTAAGAGAACTAACATTGCCAAAGTGGTGTCAATGTATACTGCTTTACTTTATCCCTTTGTGTGATCCCGCTACAAATAGTTACAGCATTCAGCAGGAACAATAAGGCAGCCTTTTCTCTATTTAATCGATTGTCATATAAAGAGCATTTTGTGTGTTCAGCTACAGTCATGCTATATTAGGTTTACAGTTTACAGTAAAATAATGGCGTATGACGTTATAAACTTTGACTTTAGTCCGGATGTATCATTTTACTGGTGCATGGACGTGATCTCTGTGGCTCTCTCTATTAGTTTATCAGTTTTTTGTTAAGTACGTTTTACATAATATGATTATTATTATTCACTGCACTTGCAGGCTTCGGAAATGTAACTTTGAAGCATTTTGCACATTTCATTAAGTTTGATCCTGGAAAAGAAAAGAATTTGAGTACCCGGAAGAATTCCTAACATATGAAGTTGGCCTTGGCAGCTTTTTAAAATTTGAACCGTTTTAGTAAGTCAACTAGATTCTAATTACGTAAAAGATTAACTTTCTTTCTTTTAGCCAGCCTAGCAATTTTGTTGTACGCATTTGTAAAACAAGATATCTTACGGGGGGGGGGGGAGAAGATATTTGCTTCAGAGATTTAGTGCTATTAAATTCTCCCGCTTCCATCACCCCTATTATTCATGGGAGTAGGTGTGCGTGCGTGTGTTTATGCTTTATCGACGGAGTCGGTAACTCGTCTCTTGCGCGTATCTGTGACCTCGAGAAGATGCAGCTGTCGCCCGGGCCAGGCTTACTTCGGTTGACGTGTGAAGCATGCCACATTACCTTGACCTCCCCGAATAACTGTTGTGTGCTAAGCGAAATGTCATATGATATTAAAGATGAAAAGAGCTCATCTTATCGTTTTGTACTTAGTATTTCAAGGTGAGCCTCTTCCGGAGATTCCAGTGCTCTATTTACTCGCCTTTCCCATTCTGATATGTCCAGCCTGGTCCTCTTCGAGCAGTCTTTTTCCTACTTGTGTTTTTTTTTATTAACGTTTAACTTAAAATTTGTAAATACTGCACATAATGTTGGGACTAGTTGATAAGAATAAGCAGAGTCAAGAAGAACGTTCTACAAGTGAGGCGTCAGTCACTTTGTTTCATAAAGTTTTATTGAACCATGCAATATAATTAAATTCAATTGTTAAAGTGGCATGTCGTACGTTGTTTCCAGAAACGTTGATTCGTATTCAGTTAATCAACTTTCACGACATACATGAGCATGCTCACACAACATTCAACATCCGACTGTGTTCTTTATAACTCGTTCAAACACCGGAAAAAAGGAACTCAAACCGTAGGCCATTGGATATGGGCTGTCTCATGCAAGAGAGAAGCTGTTACAGTACTTTGTCCAGGAAAGTGCTCTTCAACTCGATATATCGAAACTTCTGCATAATCTTGTCGTAAGGATGTTTTTATATTCTGAATATCAAATGACTTAATAATGAAGTAATAAATATATTATCTATATATATAATTTTAGTGCCAGGTTTACAAAGAATGTATGTGACGAAAGGTATTGATTGATTACATGTTTTGTTCAGTATATTCAAATATATTTACACATATCACATTTCAGACCACAGTGTGACTAATAAGGTTTGAAACACGTCAGGTAATTCATTCATTAACACGCAAGGTCAACAGGGTTACTCAAGTTTTTTTAAGAATATTCTGAAAATGATGAGTTTATCCATGATGTCTGTGACTTCTGGAACTGTGATATCTACTTGAACTATGGCCACTTCTCGAGCTGCTGTGGCGACTGTGGGAACGTCTGTGGTGACGCCCGTGTCGGTGATGACTAGAGTGACGTCGGTGTCCACTGTGGTGACGTCGATGACTTCTCCGACTGGAATGTCGGCTGTGATGGCGGTGACGGTGACTGGAAGCCAACACGTCAACTATTAGGAGACCTGGGAAATGGAGATAAATGTACTTTTACTTATTTTCCTCATGAAGAATCTGTATCATTGTCTTAATCGTCGACAAGCTGCCCAAATGTGATACGCCAAGAAAGCTTTTTTACAGGAGAGAGTGAAAACTGTTTAGTTCCTTGAACAATTGTACTGCAATATGTTTATATTCCTAATTTTTTTTAAACTTCTGTTCTTCAATTTGGATTTATAAACAAAGTATTTTAGCTCATGCAACCTGTACCACAGATTGAGAAACTGCAATTTAAAAGAATAATCAAAATTCTGGGCTGGGTACATATGGACAGTGAACTGACCGACGATATACTTCTATACACGGCCTGCAGATAGGGATAAAAAAAATAATTTATTACATGAGTTAGTGTGAGAGATCATGATTTATCTTACGAGTGAATTCGCCAAGTTGTAAACACGAGTTTCAGCGAGGGATTATAACTGGCACTTTCAAAAGTGCTGGATAATTTGTTTAGACAGCAGAGTTCTGAATTACGAGTTAGTTTGATGTACTATGAAACACTGTTATTTAGTGGGTGGTTGACGGGTGCTCTGGTGTGATTTGCTTCTTCTTCTCTATCAAACATCTATCGTCCTTATCTCCTCTTCTTATTTTTTACGTTTGTTACTCTCTTGTAACACCTCTAATCTTCTGGCGCTCTTATGACTTTATGCAGTTGCGAGCACAGCAAAGCCCTCTACTAAAACTAAAAACTATTGTTTGAGGAATAAACAATGCATAGATGTGGAGTGCTTTGGTAAAAATTCTGAGGATTTTTTAAAAAATGTTTTGATCTTTCATTCTGACTTCTCACTGACCAAAATAAGAGGGGAAAATGAAATCAAAATACATTTTAAAGCAGAACTCAATTTAACAAAGATATTGAAATGTAATATGATATAGAAATATTAAACTTACAGATTAGAAAGGCAATAACGATGTTGGAGAATTTCATGACGAAGTCGAAATCAGTTGTCGAAACGAAATTTCATCAGTCAAGTAGCAATGAGATCAGGTGAGCCTAAGAGTGTATGCTAACCCCTAGATTTGGCCAACTTTTTATAGGCAAGATCTTGATACCATTACTAAACGATTTGTTTGTACTTGCCTCTATTGCCGAAACTTTGTCCAAAGACAAATGTTGAAACAAAGAGCAGCCGTCTGTTCTCTGTTTCTTGAAAGATACCAGTTTATCCAAAGGTTTTAAAACCTATATTCTTAGATTGTGAATACAAGAGTACTTAACTGAATGAGAAGCTACAGAGCCAAATAGTTTCAGTATTTAGCTATGTTCCTCCACCCTCAATAGACTGAGTACGTTTTATTTCACATCCTTTTTGTCTCCTTTTATTGGAAATGCTGTTTATCTCAATTTCATCTGTCTTCCGCTGTTCTTAGTCTCAATCAATTGTTCTCAGTGAGCTGACACACGGTGGTGTAATAAACACTTGCTATTCTTTTGCTATTTACGAAGACGATTCATAGCTCCCCACTCTTGCATCATTCCGGTAAGATGAGTTGTGATTGTGTTTAGACAACGACAAGAGGGGGAGACGTTTGATTGTGAGGGTGAAGGTAGTCTGAGCAAGCGCTCAACAAAAAAGGCTTGTTTAAACTCTTGGTTCGAAGAACACTTGGAGAGACATTTTTTCTCTTTGTTTGATTCGGCTATTAGGTCAGGGCAAAGGAGCGCCAAGGGATGGCTCGCTGTTTGCCAATACTAGTGCGTTTTACTGTTCTTTGTTTCCAAACCTGAACGCATTTTCCTTTTCATGCTGTATCCCTCAAATATAGTGGGTGATGGTTCCATATAGGTAGAGATAGACGAGAAGATGAGTTTTTGACTTCCGTTCTATGTGTTCTCATAACTGATTACTTGATCTATAAGACATAAGTGGAACATACACTTAAATGACGTAGTTTAAATACAAAGGGCATTTATTGTTTCCACCTTGTAAGAAATGTGTCTCTAGGTGCTGTAGGGCCCTATGGGGTTTTCTTAAAATACGAGTTCTATGAACGTTCTTGGAAAACCCAGTGACATCTCTGCAGCCTGTAGAGAGAAATACAACAAATATTACGCAGAGATGATTGCAACTGAAACATCCTGCTCTATCTCTGCAATGTTTTTGACACTCATCCTGACAAAAGCACAGAGCATTGCGATTTTCACTGACCCACTGTCAGTCCTGCAAGCTGTACAAACTGACCATCATCTAAACCAAGACCTGGCACATATACTATTTGACTCTCGCCACCTGGTAACGTTCTGAAACATCGAGCTGTTAACAAAATGGAGTCCCAAACACCAAAAGACACCTGAAAATGACAGAACAGACAAACTTATCAAAAGGGGATCAAAACAGGAACGGCGCAACATTCTAACTTTATTCTATATTGCAAAAAAATAATAATTAAAAAAACCCAAAAACTTACAAAATCAGATACGCTGATAGGCCCCGGAAAAGACAGGTAGAGCGATTTTCAAAAATAAAAGTATTGCTACCATAAAACAAAATAATATCAACCACCTTCAGAGACAGGAACAGACCAAGATACTCCGCTTTTGAACAACACGTAATATATTATACAGTCCAACTTCCACCTAAACAGAATAAAACCAAAACTTCCCCAATATGTCCCCTACTACGGGTATTAGACAGTGTACCTACTTTGTCTGTTTCATTGCTCACAGCCCTTAATGACATCAGAGGCACACGTCTCCCTCGGATACCTAACATTGACGGCACACTCTACGGACCGTCATGTGAACTGGAGTAAACCAACGCTTATCACTACATGGTTCTTTCTAGATTAACAACAAAAACAGCAGCAACAACAACAACAACAACAACAACAAGATCATTCTTCATCTTGTTAGGCACAATTGTCGAGGCTTGGTCTGAAACGTGCTGTAGATTCAAAGTTCTTCTGTTCGGGGGACTTGCTTAGACAATGTCAAAATAATCTACACAGGAGACCAGAGCAGTTTAAATGAGCGTTTTATTTTGGTGAGCATTTAATTTAAAAATATAGACAGTTGTCCATTTATGCGTAGCTAACCAAGATGGAAAGTAAATAATAAAGGGTATTCGGACTACATTCTTTTCCATTAGGAAAGCTGAAGTTTAGTCACGCTATTATATTATCTTGATACTTTGAAAGTCTCTTTTTGTCGTTGGGGTTGTGTGGTTTAATATCCTTGTGGAATACACAGCTAGAGCAGAAATCACAGGTCAGAGTGAAGAAAATTGAGAAGGTAGAAACGATACACCAAAGTAAATGACAGCCATGTACGTCCGGACATAGATTTCCATTTGTTCCATTCCTCCACAAACACGATCGGTTCCAGACCGTGTCACTGTGAAATAGATCTGTATATTCGCTTAAACCTTCTTAAATCAGAAAGTTATGTGTGTGTGTGTGTGTGTGTGTGTATGTGTGTGTGTGTGTGTGTGTATGTGTACCAGGGAGTTGTGTATGTGTGTTTGTGTGTGTTTGTGTGTGAGTGTGTGTGTGTGTTTGTGTGTGTGTGTATGTTTGTGTTTGAGGTGGGGGTGGGGCATTTCAGTTTTTGCTCTTTAAAAGATCAAACAGAGCTGAAAATACAAGAAGCCGACGGAAGTGTATGAAATGAAATGCTCCTAAAAACAGAAAACTTCGTCCGAGTTCAGATTTCGATGGTATATCAAGGCCCAGATCAGAGCCTATGAATTCTTCTTTTCAGACAAAGATGTCATGAAATTAGGCACAACATTTTGACTACAAAACTATGGTATGGCTGTTTCCAGTGAAATGCGACTACAGACCAGTAATCAAGCCTGGATAATATGTCCCTCGCACTACACGGTAACAGAGCAAATGTATTCGGACAACACTTAACTACCTTCTCATTTTCCTGAAATAAAAAGCTTTTTCTTATCACTACACTATTTCATTTTTTTCCCGTTTACATCGTCAACGATCTGTTTACCTCACAAAATCAAATTATTTAATTAAATTATTCCCAGTGTACCTGAGCGATCTTACAAGAATTTCGCATTGTCATTATAATTATAACGTTGCCTGGAGGATTTGCACGCATTTAATCCTGCTCTGCACCGATTAACTGGATTACTTTTTTCCTTTTATTAATAATATTCCCAATGACTGGAAGGATTTACATATTATTATTATATTCCATTTTACTGCCGAAGCCAATTGGTCAACTTGTTGGTTTTGGAAAAAATAAATCAAGGCAAAAAGTCGGACTGATAAATTTACGTAATGTATCAATTATCAAAGAAAAAAAAATTATTATCTAAATGGTGTGGTTTTAGGTTCTATGTTTGTTGTTATCATTGTTATATTATTATCATTATTATTATTATAATTATTATTATTATTATTATTATTATTATTATTATTATTAATTATTATTATTATTATTATTATTATTATTATCATTATTAAACACCAAGAGCAGAAGAACAACAGAAACCCAAAATCAACATAAGAAATACGAAAGACCCAGCGTTAAAGGCAAAATTTCAAGCACATTTTAAAGAAGAGCTCCAACATCTAGTTAGCTCATCCCCAGACAACATGTTGAAAAGCGTGAGATCAACAATTTATACTTCTGCGTCGATTACTTTTGGAATAGAAAGACCTTGTAAGGAGGACTGGGTCAAAGCCAGTGCATCAACACTCGCTCCACTACTCGAGAAAAAGGGTAAGATCCTGATAGAACACAACACAAATCCAACCCAAAGTACAAAGCAACAACTACGTGCTGCTAAATCCAACCTTCAAAGAGAAACCAGAAAGTATGCCAATCAGTACTGGGGCAAATTATGCTCAGAAATCCAACAGGCAAGCGATATAGGTTACATCAGGAAAATGTATGAAAACATCAGAGTTGCAATTGGACCAACAGCAAACAGGTGGCACCTCTAAAGTCTGCGTCAGGTGAACAGCTGACATACAAGGAGGAACAAATGGAAAGATGGGTGGAACAATATTCAGACTTATACTCAGAGGAGCAACATGTTGATAGACAGTTACATGAGGCCATTCCTCAGCTCTCAGAAATGTCAGAACTTGATACAAAGCCAACAGAAGAAGAACTCTCTTCAAGATCAACAAAACAACAATACAAGACTTTCTCTTCGCAGATGATGCTTCTCTTGTTGCCACAGTGAATCAACCCTACAAACAATGATGGACCGCCTTTCAACAACATGCAAGGTCTTTAGCTGGTCATCAGTGTTAGGAAAACAGTCATCCTTTCCCAAGAAGGAGCAGAGCAGAGCCATATATGACTGAACGACAAGGAACTTGAAACAGTGGACAAGATCTACCATCAGCTCTACTACATCACTTGATTATGAGATTAACATCAGGATAGGGAAAGCAGCAACAACTTTTGAAAGGCTGACAGAACGAGCATGGGAAAACAAAAGAATAACCATCAAAACAAAGATAAAGATTTACGAAACATGTATCCTCAGCACACACCTTTATGGACCTGAAACATGGACCTTGTACATCAGACAAGAAAAGCGCCTCGACATTTTCCATCTCAGATGCTGCCACAAGATCAAAGGCATTTCGTGGCGTGACAAGGTTACAATAAATGTAGAAGTGTTGGCAAGGGCAAACCTTCAGAGCATGACAACTATCCTATGTTTAAAAAGATTGAGATGGCTTGGTCTTGTCAAGAGAATGGATGACAACCGGATTCCGAAGCAACTTCTCTATAGAGAACTTGAACAGAGAAAGAGACCAAGAGGAAGACCAAAACTGGAGTACAAAGACACCTGCAAAAACAGCCTATCTAAGCTTGGAGTAGATGTTAGCATCTGGGAAGAAATAGCCGAGGACAGGAAACCATGGAGGAAAATGATAAAGGAAAGAACTATAATACTAGAGAGCAGCCTTAGAAATAACCAGGCTGAGAAGCGCCAACGATGCAAGGAAAACAGCGGAAATACAGAGCTTCGATCTACGTCACAGACATGCAAGCACTGCGACAGAATCTACGCTTCAAACAGAGGAAAAATTAGCCATGAAAGAAGCTGCATGAAGACAACGTTGAGACCATCTTAAGCTAAATTGACCGTTCGCATAGACGAAAAGAGCCATACATTATTATTATTATTATTATTATTATTATTATTATTATTATTATTATTATTATTATTATTATTATTATTTCATTAAAATGTTGACTCTATTTGGCGCGCAGTCGCACGAAGAAGACCTGAGTTCGTTTCACTTGTGGGGACACTTAGCCTTTTAATCGGGTATCTCAGTCTGTTCGTTGAGGCGTTGCATCTCCCTCATCGCCGGCTGCCAGCCCCCTAAATGATCTAAAATAGGTCGGTTTGGGTGTAAAACATTAACAGTAGCATCATCATTATTTTCAAATACATGTTTCTGTGTGGAACACCGTACTGCAAACTAAGCTATTAATGATTGCCACCAAATTATGTGGAGAACCTTTGTGACTGGAAATAAAAGTATGAATGTATATCAGGACGTAAATAAGGGGGATGGTTTCCACAAAAAATAGACTCATAATAATGCCGTCTAAGGATTTCAGAACTCAATCATTTCAACAGGAACGTGTTTTGACCCACGTGTATCGTTCTTGACTGCAATATAGCCTTCATTATAATAAAAGCATGAATTGCTGAAATTTATGCTTATTGAGAGGCAAAATATCGGATTCAGTCTTCCTGTGCGTGTTTGTAAAATATTCTTCTTATTGTTCTATGGTTGATTTAAGCATACATACACACCTAAACACTATCACACACACACACACACACACACACACACACACACACACACACACACACACACACACACACACATACATACATACACACACACACACAAACGTACACATACAAATGTAAACATTCTTTGAATGACACACTGGTTTTAGAGGCAGATGCCCCCCTCCCCCCCTCCCCTCTCCCTCACAAAAAACACCTCCATCCAACACGCTTTATCAAGAATGCTCTG
>NW_004797442.1:288794-295235 GCF_000002075.1 Aplysia californica
TGTGTGTGTGTCTCAGGGCATGTGTGTGGGGTTGGGCTTGCGTGAATGTATGAAAAATGTGTATAATGCGCCTGATATTATAATTATATATATATATATATATATATATATATATATATATATATATATATATATATATATATATATATATATATATATATGTGTGTGTGTGTGTGTGTGTGTGTGTGTGTGTGTGTGTGTGTGTGTGTCCATTTGGGGTGAGGGTGTCACAAATTTCTATTTTACAGAGTCGGCAAGTTTAATTTAGCCTTGTAGTTACCTTTCTATTTGTAGCTCGTGATGTCACAGACACACAGGTCAGTTCGTTTCGACCTGCTCTAAGGCGACGAAGAGGTCACCTAGTTCTTTACCTTTTACAGAAGATGACTTACAATTCCGTTCTTTCTTCGTCTCGCAGCTTTATTTGTGCCTGTCTTCTGTTTTACCAACAAACGACACTTGGGGCAAGCAGACCTAAGTTCGCGGAACGAACGATGGCCCAAGACCCCATGACATGACTTTTTCCAGTGTGTTTCACTTTACTTTACATTGTTTTGTTTTCTTTACCTCTAACTCTAACACTAGTGTTTACTGGAAGTCCGCCATTTATTGGTGGTTTTGTTGTTGTTGTTTTTTGTTTGTTTGTTTGTTTGTTTGTCTTTTTATACATAAAAAAGAATTCAAAAGACTTGTACTGTTCAATGAGTATAAATAAGTAATTTATCTCTCTGAAATATTACCATACCTGCACTGAAGTTCGATGATAGTGAGCCTCAGTGAATGATAAAACTAGACTACTAGTACAGAACTACTGATAGAATACCACGACGTCGTTTTAAAGCAATTAACTTTTGTCATTAGAAATAAATTACTATAGGCTAAACCTGGCTTTGGAAAGAATAAGATATTTTGTAAGCTCATGCACTGGCTACCTGGATCTCCTTGTGACAGTAGACCAAGATATCGACAATACCCAACCAAAGGTCACGGGAGGGGAAAGGGGAGACTGGGCTTTCTTTCGGTTTTTTTTGGTGTTTGTGTTTTCATACTGGGCTAGGTGAGAGAGAGCACGTTTTAACTCCTTGCTAGACTAAAAAGTCGTTCATTTAAAAGTCGTGGTGTCCCTGCTTGATTATATTTTGCTTGGATAAGGTGCACGTTAACAGAATAATTCTAAAATAAACTGGTCAGAAGACACATGAAGTCAGTGTTTAAAAAAAACAGATACCACTCCCATACCACAGAAGTTACGAGGTATAAAGACAACACAACCGAAGGCGAGATGTGCCCCAAGTTCATGTCTCCACTTGGAGACACTTAGAAGTGAAAAATGCTGCAATAGCAAAAGTTGGAAAGCCAACACTTTTATAGCACCATGCAGGGAGACATAAGCAGTAAAGTCTACTTATCTAAATGGAAACGCACCAGTCAAGATGCTAAACAGCTTTGTACGAACGGACTTAATTCTAGTGCTGACGGCAGTGCTTCCATAACCCATAATGCTTCTTTAGGCACCCCATCCCCTCTTCGTTCCTTAAGTGTTATTTATAGGAATGTTAACTCTCAATAATTTTAGTTTTGCTGGATTTTAAAAAAAAATTGTCGTTACCAGGGGCGGCTGCCGAAAGTTCCGATTGCAGTCAAAATGATCGATTTTGAGATATTGGAATTTTTTTTTTTTAGGGGGGAGCTCCGTCAGCCTCTCCTACAACACTACAACATCACATACCACGCCCCCACCCCCAAACCCTTACTTTGTCATAAATCTGGCATTTTAGTAGGTAGTCATCCCATTTTTCATCCAATCTTCGCGAAACGTGAAACTTTCACAGAATGAAGAGAATATATTATAATACTATATAAAAGCCTGTTAATTACAATACACGTATATATATATATATATATACATATATATATAGATAGATATATATAGATATATATACATTTATATAATCGATATTTGTTGGTGATGTCTGGAGTGTGAACTTTCACTGATATTATTTTCTTCGGCCTTGAATACTACCACAAGGAAGGAAATATTTTAGAAGCTTCTAATTTGTATAGGAAAAAAATCAATAAATGATTTCCAAGAGTTAATGCTTCCTAAATTGCATGCAAAATTACAACCTCTTTCCATTTCTAAAAAAGAATAAAGTGAGATGTTAACTGTACCAGGCACATCAACAAAATCCAAAATGACTGGCGTCTCCTAGGCAACCGAACTATTTTCCTCAAATTTATTTGCGGATTTAAAGAATTCACATTAAGTTTGCCATAAGGGTGAAATGTGGTGAAATTTCAGTTGAACCCCCCCCCCCCCACACACACACATACACACACACACACACACACACACACACACACACACACACACACACACACACACTCACACACACACTTACAGTTCAACATTTCGCCTTGTATTCAAGATGGAATAACACATTTATATATATACATTTAGAATGGAATTAGCTTTCATATAATGGGCTACAGAATTATATCAGATGAAGTAATAACATGTTGCCTTTGAACGAGACATCAAAAATTTTTTAAAACTATTTTGGGAATTCTTGCACAAATTTTGAGACTGCAGGGACATGAAAATGAAAGGCCCCCAAAAAAGTGTTTAAAGAAAAGTCAAAAACATGACCATACATACAGATTACATTCACTTCTACATGTCCATATCTTAACAGGTTCTAGCAACATTCGACTGAAACATAGACCTTTTAATGTATCGTGTGTACAAGGAGGTAGAAAATGCTTTTTAAAAACATTTTTAAAAAATCTAATGAAACGTTCACATTTTTGGTTCAAGTTAGTCTTGAAACAATCAGTTTTGCTTCAGGCTGAAAATAAATATTAATAGAAGCAGTTCAAGCAATGTTTATGACTTTCAATTTGACTAAGCTATTATGCAAAAAATCTAAATAACCAGTATGCTTCGTAACATTTGTTTACCACTTTGCTACATCCAAATACCACGGTCTTTGCAATTTCCTGCATGCCTTCATAAGTATTGAAAAGTATTTTTGAAGCAAAATCTTTACTTGTAATGTACATGTCTATAATGGTTTACTATAGAAGAGCCCCCTGCCACAGGAAACCCAGGATTATTCGAAAAACAAAGACAGTCCAAAAATATCCCCATGGTCATAAACAACGCAAGCAGCTCATCCCCATCAACTGAAGCGGTGTGACCATGCATTCATTTGAAAGAGCCACGTCATACAACTCTTCAAAAGAGACATGGGAGATAACAAAAATGTTTTTGGCCAGGAAAAACTTTATATTGTTACCTCCCTTTATATATTTTATAATACTCTTGACCGTATAATAATAAAGAAATTATTCGAAATTTTCTCATACGTTCTTTATGGTTACACGAGCGGCTACAAACAACATTAACCAGTATTGATGATATTATTGATAATGAGTTTCTTTTCTTTGAAAGTGTAACAGATGAACAGCACCCTTGCGCACCTTTATAACCAGACTCGCAAATTTATTCATAATAAATTTTAGTGTGCCTTCGAAGGTCTCAGGTTTTTGCCGTTTTTGGGGGGTTTATTTTCTTCTATTCTAAAGTAGATACAACTTTCAAACATGTGTAGACAATACAATGCCGAGAGAGTAATTTAAGTTACCTAATTTTGCACCAACAGCGACGATGGAGGCATAATATAGTACGAAAAAAACCATGCTGTTAATTGTTAACTAATTGTAGCCGTTTAGCTACCATTTCGCGGTACAGTCTAGATCATTTATGAAACGGGTAATTTCAACAGGCATGTCTTAGTTTCGATATTGCATGTTTAGCTTCAGTATTGCGTAGGAAGCTGCATTCAAGCACACACACCTTATAATATCATGTGCCGTTCAACTCTGGGTATTAAATGTCCCCAGAAATACTGATTCTTCTAATACTAGAGTTGAAATACAGAAAAAGAGAAAGTGAGGAAAGCGTGCATACGTTATTGAAAGTATACTTTTGAGGAGGTAAATAGGGTCTATATCCACTATCTTATTTTATTTCTTTATTTTACTTTTCTTGCAACCTGCCTTTTTTGCGAAATACATCCTGAGTGGCAATTACTCGTTGTAAAACACATAATGAATGAAGAAAGCAACTCGATTCCTTAAACTAATTAGACACCAAACTAATGTGAGATTGTTTAACTCAATGGGAATGCTCAATTTAGTCATTCCACAGGCACTGGAGACGCGTTTTCTCCCTGTGCTCTTCAGTTAAATTGAAACTTGAATGGCTAGAAGCAGAATAAATTATTCATTCTCTATAGAAAGAATAATATTTTCTTTCTCTCTTCCCCTCCCGCCCCCCCTCTCTCTCTCTCTCTCTCTCTCTCTCTCTCTCTCTCTCTCTCTCTCTCTCTCTCTCTCTCTCTCTCTCTCTCTCTCTCTCTCTGTCTCTGTCTCTGTCTCTCTCTTTCTTTTTTTCTCTTTCTCTCATTCTCACACTCTATTTCTTCAATCTCTCCGTATGTCCCAGAAAAAGAAACAGTTCATCGATGTGACAACTTTTTGTTGTTTTTTAGGGGGGGGGATTGTTTTTTTTATTTGAGGGGGGGGGGGGAATATGTGAATATTAGGGGCACTCCTTATCTTATATTGGATTTCATTCTATACATGGGACCAAAGGACCAAAGAAGGAAAAGGAACACTCACCGTTTCTTTTGTAATTTTGTTTCGTGGTTCTAAGAATATGTTTGCCATGGAGGATGGTATAATTCCAGGAATTGTTTTAGATATAGAGTTATAGGTGCAGTGTCATTTAGACATTTAAAACAGAAAAGGGCAGTTTTGTATTTGATCATTTCCTTTACCTGCAGCCAATATAGTTCTTTCAGAATTGCTGGTACGTGCGTGATTGGTGCTAAATCCTGCTTGTCATGTTTATGCTGTATTTACTGTAGATAAACAATGCTTGTACTCTTTCTTTGTCTTACTAAGTTCTCCTTTCGTTTTTCCAAATCTTGTTTCCTCTTTGCTCTCCCTCTCTCTCTCTCTCTCTCTCTCTCTCTCTCTCTCTCTCTCTCTCTCTCTCTCTCTCTCTCTCTCTCTCTCTCTCTCTCTCTCTTCCCCACCCAATGCTCTGTCTGTCCATACACATACATTATATGTATACTCATGTATATATTATGTCATTCATAAGACATAGATCTAGATCTATTTTGACATTTCACGCCCCAAGCGAAGACAGAATTACAAAAAGAAAAATATATTATGCTCTATTAAGTAGGAACGAGAAAAGTATAATCGACCGATCTTTCCACCTACCTCGAAAGCCCGCCAAAATAAATCACCCAGTCACCTGATTTACGGGCGGTCATATACGACAAGAGAAACTAATATGACACACGTGACACATGACGTCATCGGTCCGCGGGGCGCAAGGTAGGTGCTGGACGAAAGGCGTCTATGATGAATGGGGGGAAGGAGAAAGTCTGGTTAGGAGTTGAGGATAAGGAGAGATGGCATTCGGTTAGTCCTGTGATGCAAGCATGCTCTGTTGGACAATGGTAGAGGATTTTTCAGGCTTGGATCGTAACCATCTAGTCACCTTTGTTAAGACTTTGAGATTAGGGACGACTCTGAGGCCATGCGTTTTGCTCATGTTTTGAGATTTATGGGTGAAATGGCTCTTGTCTTTGAGTACGCTATTGTAATAATTCTTTAGCTATTTGTTTTATTCTGTCAGTTAGCTATGAGAAACTGCTCTTTACCGCCTAGACCTGCCCAGAACATAGACAGTAAGGAGAGGGGATATGTGGAAAAAAGGGGAGGGGTTGACGGTGCTTTTCAAGGAGCAAGTTGGGGGGGGGGAGAGATAAAAAGGCAAGAGCATGGGAAAACTAAATTTTGATTGATTTGTACTGTTTTACTTGTATTATCACTACCACCGCTGTTGGTAACGCCAAAAATAGGAACCAAGTCATTCAGACCTGCACAAACAAGTTTGTTTTTTTATTATTTATTATTCACTCATATTTTTGGCTTTTAAGAGCTCCCGAAGCTTCAGTACGAATAGATAGATACTGAATTGTAAGCAAAAATGACACATTCAGGAGAGGTATAGAGAGCAAAATCTTGTTACATTTACTTGTACTCTAGAAATGGGAAACAACCACCTATCTTCTAATCATCTGGGTATTTGAGCATAAAACCCTTGGGATATGGAGAGCGTCTCTTGACAGACTATTGGAAAATTAACAAGGTATTGGTTGCTTGCCCGATTATGGGTTTGGAGGGGGGGGAAGCGGACCGGATAGATATTCAATTCTGTCTCCTGCAAACAACAGAAAATTATGTCCGCCCTATGTACCCCATCCATTTTAACGACATAGTTTTTAAGAGAGGGTGTGTTTGTATTGAGTGAATCTATCTCTCTCTCTCTCTCTCTCTCTCTCTCTCTCTCTCTCT
>NW_004797442.1:295628-304697 GCF_000002075.1 Aplysia californica
GGAGGGGTATCTCTGGTATTCAACACCTCTCTGACCTTTTTTGGAAGAGGGACAGTCAGCTCGAACATTAAAATGTGATAGAAACTTTACTGACTACCTCGAGATAAGATCAATTTATCCTGTTTTTGGAAGATGCAATTGAAGAGTTTAGCACCCAAATCGATCTCCCAATACCAACATACCTTCTGGATGGTTGGAAATTGGAGTCGGGCGAAATACTGTCCACTGATGATTTAAATTCGTAATTTAAAATCTTGAGGGCTTGTATTTGGGCGACAATAAGTAAAAATATAAATAACGATTACAATTAATGGTACTCATTCGGGAACTTCATTAATTAATTGTTATTGTCCGTTAATATCTGCACCTATCCATTGTCGCCATTTAGTATTGCAATGTATGTATTATACAGTGACCAATGTTTTGTCAAACCAACGTTATCCTGATATTTTATATGAGCTGGCCAGTCTGGTATTACACACAAAGCTTATGATATAGACCCAACTAGTCTACTAAGTGCTACAATCGTCAGAATGTCTCTGAAGATCCCGATAGAACTGTGGTGAATCAAACATCACAATTCATTTTCCAAGGACAGCACATCGAAGTTTTTAATTAATCAATAAATTCATGTTTATTACGAACAGTAGGGTAACCAGATCTCAGAAATCATCCAAGAAAATTGTCGCTTTTAAGCACAAGGGGGCTACCCCGAAAAATGTTGTTTTTAGAAAATCGAAGATGAAGGTTTTGCCCCTTGTTTAGTTTCTTTAAAAGACAAGGATAGTTTTCTCTACAACCAAACAAATATACACACCAGTGAAACCAAACTTCTCCTGTAGGTAGGGCAATGTCCACTTTTGGTATAGTTCAAGATTTTTGGAAACCCCCGCAATCTGGGTTAGCCTGCTTGTCTTTAAACGCAACCAAATATGTGAATCTACTTTGGCAGTATATCAAATTTGCGAAATATTTGACGATTGACCAGAGGACTGGAATCTATATCGTTAACCACGTAGATTGAAAATGCTTACCATGTTTACACGGTCTGAAGATTTAAGTTATAGGCGTGAACACAATCGTAAATCCTTTGGTTTTAATAGTTTCGACTGTACTATATACCAAATCGTATACCAAAAGGAAAATTAATTTTACTCATCCGCAATCCCACCCCACCCCCATTCCCCTCTCCTCCCACTCCCAACCCTTATATCACTCTTTTTTCCTATCCGTTTGCTTGAGCGAAAACGCTCTGGTGAAGATAACATATTCAGAGCTTGAATACGAGACACGTGCTGTGCTTCTCAGAGTCAGAAACAGCCAGCATTGAAAGAGAAAGTTAAAACCCATTCTTCCATGTGACACTAATTTCAAGCAGATCTAGAATATTTTTTTAAATTTTGACAACTTAAAAAAAGAATGTGAAGACTAACTGTGGATTTCTATTTATTTTCTATTGTTTATTTATTTATTTATTTTTGTTGCTGCTATGTAAACGTGTCTTATCTCTCCCGCCCCCGCACGTCTGGGATTCATAAAGTTAACTTGCCATGAGTTGGCAAACAGGAAATGCGCTGAAAGTTTTAGCGTGGCCAACCCGTCCTGATAGCCCGGCTGTGTTCTCAACACGTCGTCAAACTCGGGTCACAATGTTGTGGTGATAACCAAGTACTCGATTACAGCCTGGGAGAAAATCGCAAGCCAGAAAAGTTGGCGGATGATTCTGCTAATTTCCCAAGTTCTTTACATTCTATGATAAATGTACATAATACTAGATATTAATAACCCCCCCCCCCCCCACACACACACACACACAGACAGAGAGAGAGAGAGAGAGAGAGAGAGAGAGAGAGAGAGAGAGAGAGACACACACACACATATGATATAAATATACATGTATGTATATATACTATATATAATATATATATACTTGTTTGCTTATTTATTTACTTATTATTCATTTATTTTTTACCTATCTATTTGTTTATTCATTTGTTTGTTTTGTTTGTTTATGATTGATACATATATTGAAATCTTATTAGGAACAACAACGACGACCACAACAAAAACGACAGAAACAGCAGCAACAAAAATTTCAAATATGATAACGATTCAGTAATAGAAAAGAACCATCACCAGAAATATTGGCCCCATTCGCAATAACATTGCTGTTGATACAAGCCGGTATGCGATCTGGTATACTGAAGTTTAGAATAGTTATACCAACAATGACCTTCAAGACAACTAAACCACACCAAAAAGCACTTTTTGAGGTGTAAGTGTTAGATATTTGGCCGTTGTACGCAGAAGTCATTTGTTCCATTTTCATAATGATTTTTTGTTTTTGTTTTTTGTTTGTTTTTCGTTTGTTGTTTTATTCTATTTTATTTTTTTTGGAGGGGGCGGGGGTGGGGGGGGGGAATGTTGTTTTTATTTTTTTATTTATTTATTTTTTATTTTTTTTGTTTCTTTTGCCACGTTCGAAACAATAGTCTAGGTTGTTGGCGGGTATTCAGATGTGGTTTGCTTTTTGTTTACTTCCAAAAGTCTATCGTCTCTATCTCTTCACCTTCTTTTCTATGCATGTTACTTTCTCTTCTCTAGTAACACCTCTAATATTCGGCACTTATAAGACCTATTTTTTTTTGCAAATTATATAATACCATTCGACACTCAAAGGATAGTGTAGAACATGAAGTTTAGATATACACGTAGGTTGAAGATCCCCGTGGAGTTCCTTGTGAGTTAAGTACAAGAATGCATTTGTATGCGTGAATGTGCGTATTTGTGGGCGTATGTGTGTATGTGTTTGTGTGAATGTGGGTATACGTTATGTGTGTGAAATAGATAGATAGATAGATAGATAAATAGATAGATAGATAGATATTTAGATAGATAGATAGATAGATCGATAGATAGATAGATAGATAGATAGATAGATAGATAGATAGATAGATAGATAGATAGAGTGAGTGAGTGAGTGAGTGAGAAAATTAGAGAGAAGGGAGAGAGGCATTTTGAAATTGTGTTGTTTATGTGCGTATTTGTGAGTGTATGTATGTATGTGTTTCTGTGAATGTGTGTATACGTTAATATGAGTGAAATAGATAAACAGATGCATAGATCGGTGGATCAATAGACCTATTGATCGATCGATCGATTGATCGATCGATAGACAGATCTCTAGATAGATAGATAGATAGATAGATAGATAGATAGATAGATAGATAGATAGATAGAGAGAATAAGAGAAAAGTGAGAGGGATATTTCTACATTATAATTTTTTTCCAGACCTGAACACGAACCATGAGCCAATTTGTGTGCAGCTGTTCCCATGATTCCACACACCGTAATGCCAATCTTATGTACTATAATTATACCCCGCACTTTACAACTGGAATCGATGAATTTTTTGTACCGTTTATTTACAGCACCAAAAAAAAGAATCAAAATTATATCACGACTTTTTAACAGGTAACGACTGTATTGATTAGCTAGCGATGTTATGTTCTCCGATTTAATTTTCCTTTTTTTAGTTGTTGTTGTTGTTACCCGTGAAAATTTAGCAATCTATCCGTCAAAATTTGTCCTGTAATTACACATTATTTTAAGTGGCCATAAACTGCAACGGAGTTTTTATCAAAGAACTATCCTTCAAAAGAGGATTTCATACTAAACATGTTTGGAGTAGAGCAGTAATCGAAAAGGTGCACTCGTTTATGTTATGGGGTACAGAGACTCGGTCTGCGTCGTGGGAAGTCTTCTCACTTTGACCCAGAGATAGCAGATAATTATCGGTTGCATACTTGTATCCTTAATAAGATGGCACATAATTTATTTATTTATTTATTTTTATATTTATTTATTCATTTGTTTGTTTGTTTGTTTGTTTGTTTGTTTGTTTAATTAATAAATTAATTAATTAATTTGTTTATCGACTCATTTCTTCAGTTTTTAATTCATTTTGTTATTTATTTGCTTATTGGTTTGTTTTTGTTAATTTACTAGATTCTACCTCCTTTCTTCCTTTCGTTCTTTCTTATATTATTTTTAATATTCCTGTTCATTGCTTTGTCTATCTTTGTTTGTTGTTTATATAACATTATGAAGGTTTAAAAAGAGGTATCATTTTTAACATTTTAAAAACATTGCCTCTCTTTTCTTAGTATACAAATCAACTAATCTACATATTTCATACTCAAATCAAAATGAGCACAAAAAATAACCATTTTACTGCACGTACAAAAAATAGTCAATGGAAAAAAGTTACGGATGCTGCCAAGTTGTCTTGCTCTGTACACTTCATTGCCAGATCCTGTTTAGCCCACAATCCACGCCTGAGCAAATTCCACATATATAACACCGACTAAGCATTCTACCCTGAAAGTCTTAACAGCTTATCCTCATTTTCTTTTTTCTCACATACTGTTTCACCGATTCTTTGCTATCGTCTTGCTGACAAGAAGTCACACGCTTGTTGCTTTGAAGAGTCGAGAGTGTTGCAAAATGCTTGTTCTCCGATTACGCCCTGAACTGCAGAGGTAGTGAGCTTGGTTGGTGTTGTTAATACTGGTGTTAGTGATACTGCAGCTGCTCGGGTTGCTGCTGCTTTTTTCGTTATTGCTGCTGCTACTTCTATTGGTACTGCTGTTGCTGTTACTGCTACTGTTGACGTTATTTCTGTTGCTACTTTTACTGGTGGTGCTGTTGCTGTTACTGCTACTGTTGCTACTGGTGCTGCTGTTGTTGCTGTTGCTGGTGCTGGTCTGCTGTTGGTGTTGTTATTGTGGCTATTGTTGTTGTTGATGCTGCTGTTGCTACTGCTAAGACTGCTGCTGTCACTGCTTTTGCACTAAACGGCTGTACGGATTAAGGCTTTTTCGAATGAATTTCTGTCCATTTTGATTGTTTTTCCAAACCTTTATGTTTTGTTCTGTGGTTTAACATGGGGAAGCAAAAGAAGATAAAGCTATGCGCACGTGTGTTCGCGGGTGTACGTGGCTAGTAAAGAAGTGGAGGGATGTCGAGGTGGAATTCACTATTTTCAGGATACTGTTTACCTGTAACATCGACTGGTAATAGTTGATAATGGTTGAGAGCTTTTCAGGTGAGTAATAATCCATACCAAGCGAAAGAGCTAGTCTTTTAGTCTACGGTTGTATTCATCTTTGTGGGTCTACCAAACGGCTTTACACTAACTCCATTTGCTTGTTTTGTCTTTTAACTTTTACCATCTCTGTCACCCCCAAAGAACACTTTACAAAAACATGCAATTTTACTCAACTGTTCTATTTCTGTTTTATTTTACTTGCTATGGATGACCCTTTCGCAGATAGGGGAAGTTGAGAAAGAATCGGATAGATTTCCTTTCACAAGGTATTCGTATTTCACGAAGTAGAGCCATGCGTAGAGCATTAAACTTTTCTTTTTTTGTGACTCCGACACCCTAATCCCTAAACTATGACCAACAGCTTAAACAGTAAAAACAACCGACCCAAATGTCACATTTTCAATAATTAAAGACATTGCAGAGTGATATTTTTTGGGTAAAATACAGCGTCATTCATTAGATGGATACACAATCCATCACTCTTTTTCTCAAAGAGCACTTTAAGTCACTATCACCTGTTTAAACAGTTAAATGTCAAAATTATCGAAGAAAGTAACATATTTGGAGGACAATAAAGCATTTTCAGTCTGTGGAATGCAGTGAAAAGCTGCTCTATAGAACCAAGGGCTTTCAAGATCATCTGCCGGATTCAAGACGATCTCCCTTAATGTTCGCAAGCTAAATTCCTCGAGTTCCCCCTTACCCTGCATCTTCCCACTGCAAGGTATCTCGAGGCTTTTCATCATCAAGATATTTTATATTGCTGTTTTTAACATCCCGTAAGAACATGTGTGCCTTCTTTATCTTTTGAAGCGATGAATTTATGTGCCACGAGGGTTAACTCTGAAATTAAAAGACACACGATCGCCCAAAGCTGAAGAACTATAATCCATGGAACATGCTTGAGATGCTTGTATTAAATACACTATAAAACAGATACGATATTTGTTCTATTTTTATGCTCATCCTCCCAAAATGTTCACTTTGTCTTGTTCTTGTCTGTTTTCCTTTTACATGATCTTTTTCTTTGCTACTGGAGAGCACCGGTAAGGAGGTATTCCACAAGTGGCCATTTTAAAAAGGATTTCGAGCGGTTCTCACCATTGATAAAAGGGAGAACGAGAAGATAAGGACGAGTTGTAGCAAAAATAGTTTCACAAAAATACTTCCAAATTCTATGAGAAAGAAGGAAGACGTGAATGGAGTTAAGGAGGCTTAAAGAGAAACACGTATCAGTGTTTTCAAGTTATGATTGAGCAGAAAATGTCTAACTGCTATCAGAGTGATAGTTGGAAGGTAGGAGAAAGAGAAAGAAGGAGGTGGCTACGGTTCTTCTGTTGAAAGGAAGGGGGTCCAAGGGAAAGAGGTGAGCACAGGTACAAATATAGGGGAGATGAATAAAGCGAGAAATAAACAGGTAACGAATACTTAGAAAGAAACCGAAGGAACAAGGGCTAGACAAAAAATAAAATATATCGAGAAGAAACACATTTTTTTAGGGCGGAGGGGGGTGACGAGTGTTGTAGATAACTTTTGACTGCCTGTACTAATTCCTGTCACACTTTTACCATTCATTTTGTACAAATTTTACTTAATTATTTATAAGTAAATTGTTCTGACCCTATAAGTATTGATGAGCAATGTTTCCTCTTTGACTTTGATAAACAATAAGCCATAGTGTCAAACAAAAGTGATGACTCACAGCGCACCAAAATGTGCAATAATCTATATAGTCACACTCTTTATTTTAAAGGTAAAAGACAGTAAATTATTTTCCTTTCTCTTTCTATACGGCTCCCTATTCGTACGTAACTGTTTGGCTTTTAAAATTTCCAACTAATGTGTGTCCGAACGGTAGTTTACTTGTTTGAACCTAACAAAGTAACGTGGAATCTATAATGGAATATGTGCCAGAATTGTAGAGTAAATATCATATTTATTTTCATCAATAAATGGATGCGCAGCAAAAGGCCACCCGTCCCGTGTAAAAGTGCCTTTTCACATCAACTCATAACATTGAAAAAACAATGGTTGAAAAGTCAAAGCAGGATTGTTAAAATAATATAATATAGAAAACCTCAAGGCTCAACGTAATTTAAATCAAAGGTTATTCACAAAAAACATGTTGTTTTTATGTTGGATGAGATAAAGTCTTCGAGTATTGAGGGTTAGATAATGTTCTCACTAATTATATAAAAGTCATAGCCATCACTATAACCTCACAATATCATCATCATCATCATCATCATCATCATCATCATCATCATCATCATCATCATCATCATCATCATCATCATCACCATCATCATGTGCTTTATAATTTTTTGGGCGGTTCCTCTTCTTAAAAACTAGATATCTTCCAAAATCGATTTGATACAAGTCACTTCGGAACTTTTGCAATTCAAAGATGTATTGTGCTGTCCTAGTCAACTGCATTTGGCATATTCTAAGGTTTTGAAGAAAAATATTCACCGTCCTTCGGATGGTCTTTGAATAATATTAGTTTCTTCGGCAATACATATCAACGTTTGCATCAGCGTGTAAACTACTCAGTCTACCCCCCCCCCCCCACACACACCACCCTTTTTTCTGTCATGCTAAGTCAGTGGCTAAAATTACCCCATCAGTAAAAGTTTCATTATCGTAAAAATAATCTCGTATCTACATTAGCAACAATTGATAAGGCGCGATTCGTCCATAGAGCACGGTGGTGCAGTGCCACCCAACATTTTTAAATGTTCTATTACGTAAAGCACCCACAAACATAAAATAAAAGATGCCAGAAACACATATTAACCAAATATCATAACAAAACAAGGTCCTCGCTGGCGCTGTAACGGTCATTTTTGTGTCTATAGCGCTGTAAAACATGTACTATGCCATGTCAAAGTCCACGCGCTTTATCCAAACATAATAGGATATTCAACAGTGGTAACCTGACCTATAAATCGCTCTTTGGGATAACCCAAGCGATGGCGACACTCGTAGCGATTTTGGCGGTACATTAGCATTAATAAGACGGCACATCTCAAATTGCGCTCATGCCAAACAGTGCCTGCACATAGCCCACAGTAGACAGTCTAAAAAATAAACATGATAGTATTGATAGACTATGCACTATTCTATGCAACAATTATGTGAGCCCCGGAGCAATCCAGTAGAGTGATAAAGTGAATTGTGATAAGTTCACTGTCTTGTCACTATTTTAAGTGACTCTGAGAACGAGAACCTGAGGGGGGGTAAATGTGACCGTCCTATGAGTTGTGCCTTTGAATGGTTTTGAAGTGGAGTGGTGAAAGTTATTACTAGAGTGTTCAGTTCTAACTCCGGATTAACGAAATTGATATTTAGCTAACAAGCAAATTTAGTTCCAGAAATCAAAGCGACAAGTAAAAAGAATGAAAATATAAACAGGATTTCGTCCCTCTCTTATAGAAATCTTAATTGAGAAAACAATAGCAGCATCAACGACAACAATAGGCCGAGTGGCTAAAACAACTATTGGTGCTATTTAAAACTATAATTTCCTGCAGAGTCCCAGCTGCAGTATGACAATGTAATACCTGGATACCTGGAGGTGCCGTCTCTGACTCAGAGATTGACGTGTAATGACCTTCCATCCTTCACGTCGCGAGCTGACAAAAACTTATTTTTTAAAATGGAGAATCACAAAACCATCACCATAGTCCTTCCCAACTCTCTTTTGTCTCCGACGTATAGGAATAAAAGTTCTGTGACCTCCCATACCCTCCCCCTGTCGCAATCCCATTTTTATTATAACAAGAGGTGAGAAAATGGGAATGGTATTGGTAGATCCTTTTCTCTCAGTATCATTGGTTTGCTTGATGTTTCTTTTCAATGTTACATTTTTTGCGAATTGTAGCAGTGCACATTATAGTTCTTACTTGGCCAAAGCAACTCATCCGGCCACTCCCCACCCCCACCCCCCACCCCAACG
>NW_004797442.1:305109-306410 GCF_000002075.1 Aplysia californica
CTCTCTCTCTCTCTCTGTACTAAATCCTGCATTCGATTTTTCAAAAAGAACCCAATTTACCGTGCGTTTGCCTTACGTAAGAGAACCACCAGGTAGTACGTACAGACACTCCGTGCCGCCATTAACCATAACTTTTTGTACTTGTTTCTTACCTTCTTCTTCTCTCCCTTTTTTCTTCTGGTCCTTGTCCAGAAACCAAACACAAGACGGGATGTTTTCTTGCAAAAATGTTGCGAAGCGATGGCCACTGACAGGTTGAAGTTTGCAGGTTTACGTATTCCGGGTGGGCGTCAAAATGTCAAACGTTTTTTATCCTTGTAATGTTAGATTTTGTTTGCAGTTTAATGAACTACGTTATTAAGGTTACTCGCAACAAAACATTTTTGTTATACAATTTTTGTTACCATGTTGTCCTGAAGCATGCTCCTTAAGTTCTGCCTCCTGGAAGCCTGGTATGCATAGCATCTGCAAGATCTCACAGGTAAAAAAATTTAAGTAGAGAACGTCAACCAAAACTTTAAGATTTTAAGTACATGTACCTCTAAAGTGAAACTGAGTTGTATTGCTACCAAATTTCAATTGAGAAAAAGCAGTTCTCACAAATCTGAGAAATTTTTGTTAATTAATTTTTCGGGGGCTCACGTAGCCTTGGGGTTAAGGTGTTCGCCTCTCCTTCAAAGGTTCCGGGTTCGATTCCGTTTAGTGACGGACAAATTTTCTTCTAAAAAATTGTCTCCTTACACCTCGTTTTCTGCTCTCTAGCAATGTTCAATCGTCTGCTTTCGTCTCCACTTTCTACCCCCACTCCCTCACCTCTTTGCCCCCTCCTCTGGGCTTCTGACTCTTTCTGCAGCCTTTCTATGCTACTCCTTGGCTCCTTCTCACTGCTGTCTTTCAGCCACACCCCTGATCTTCTGGGAGGAAAGATCTACTCTTAGGCTCCTCGGACAAGGGTGAAAAATCGCCGTGTGCAAGTTGCGCACGTCAAAGAACCCTTGGTGGTCCAAAATCCATAAGAGTAGGCTTCGCCGCCACCCGGGCAAGATTCAAAATTTCCTACCAACTTGAACTTTTGATGTTTGGCGTGTTCCACGCGCTCACGTGACCTTTTGCAGTTGCAAACGCTGTAAAACACTTACCAGAAAAAAAAATTAATTTTATGAAAATCTACAACACATTGTATGCATCCTCTATAAGCGAAACACGAATTAACAATGGTTATCACTGCAGCACAAGTTCTAGCGATTCAAATCTCTCTGTCATGACAATTCTATATCTCTTAATCATATTTTATATTTTAT
>NW_004797442.1:307642-320622 GCF_000002075.1 Aplysia californica
TATATATATATAATCATGCAAGGTGCCATGACCGCTTACAGAAGTCAATTTACTCTGTCCTCTGGATGTTTAGCAACAGTACCGTACATGCAGGAAATTAGGTAAATGTTATAATTCTAGTCTGCCGTGTATATTTTTTTTTAATTTGCAGGTCATAATTGCCCTAATACATGCAGATGCACATTACAGATAACACACGTTTAGGCTCTGTGTGGTCCCCACAAAAAGAGAACCATACACGTAATAAAGAGTCACCCTGGACAAATCCTACCTCAGCGGGGTAAGCTGAGAGGCGGTGTCGAAGTGTCTACCACGACCTCACAGCATTTTACTCTCTCTCTCTCTCTTCTCTCTCTGTGTCTCTCTCTCTCTTTTCTCTCTCTCTCTCTCTCTCTCTCTCTCTCTCTCTCTCTCTCTCTCTCTCTCTCTCTCTCTCTCTCTCAGTTGAAGAGTTCCGGATTACATTGCGATTCTCCTTAGACATTGGAGCCTAATCTCAACACAGCATGATCGTGAATTGGAAATCGTAAACGATCTCCAAGTTCAAAAAGCGGCAAACTCGTAACTTTACCGTCCACACTAACACTAAAATCCGGCGAGTCCTTACAAGAAATCGCCCGGGAATTGTCCGTTTATGGTAGGCTGTGAGGTCTGAGTGGATTTTTTCCCCGTGGGCGCCATCTACCTTACCTTCCTGGTGCGATGGTAACAGCGGTCATGAAAATTCATTGGTGTCGGGATATTGGTCGGCTGCTAGGGTCCCTCGGGTGACAAAGTGCAAAGTCCTCAAAGTATGCCTTTGTCCCCTCGTGTCCAGCGATGGAGGCCAGTTTGTTGTCTGTTGGTAGCGCCATGAATTCTTCAAACAGTTGTGGGTTCTTTTTATCTTTACCTGTTACCTTGACCAGACCCGAACCCTGATGCTTTTTCGGGGTTTGTGGGAGATTGATATGATTTTAGTCTGCAAAAAATAGAAAAACATTCCGTGATCTTTCGGCAATAAATTCTAAAGAGAAAAGAATTTCAGAATCTGAGATATGGTGCAGCCGAAACAGATTTTTTAAAAGTTCAGGAACAAGTTGGGAGACAAAATTTAACGATACAGAAAGGGAGGGAGAATAGAGACAGATACTAGATCTAGTGCTGAAAGATGGAGAAGGAGAAGGGAGCATGTGTGAGTAGAAGCGACTTAAAGAGACTGTGCCTAAGGCACCGGAGATGAGACAAAAATAGTGTCTCATGCTCTAAAACTGACGCGCAAAAACAAAAAATCGAGAAGAAAAACACATTTTGTAATAACCATAATGACATTTAGTACATGTTTATCCTTGTGCGGCTGGTTACGGAATGAAAATTTATTATTACGGAAAACCGGTTGTTGTAAAATCTTTAAATTTCTTAAATTATTCTCTGCCCTTGTTTCATATATGATGTATTTCAGCGCAGGTGAAAGTACACTATCATGCGTGTGCAACCACATTGCATGCTGGCCCGTGCCTCGGGCGGCGAAGCAACACCGCTGTTGCAGAATGATTGGGACCATTTGTCGAGGATGTTAAGCGCGAAAACGTGATTAGAATCCCAGTTAATGAGCTCCCTTTGTTACGCTGTCTGTTCAGGAGAAAATTTACGCTTTAGCGTGTCAGAGAATGGCGAAAAGGTTTTATGAATGGCGTGAGGACAACGTAGATGACGGACTCAACCCGTCCTGAACAGCCTTTGTACGTCGTGTCTAGGTAGGTTTTCTCACTGTCTGGACCACCTAGGACGGCTCCGAGTTTTGTTATTCGTTTGCCTGCTGTAGTTTATAATAATGAAGAGACAATGTGAGAATGGTATGCGGGCATTCTTAAATGTTAAAAACAAAAAGTTCAACAGAAAGATAAGTTACATATTTGTCTCAAAGGGACCTGAAAATGTGAATATTATAATATATGTGAGACAGCGTGGTGGAATCAGGCTCTCGTCAATTTTTGGGCATGTAGAGTTATTGGTGTCATCTTAAAGCTTGTTTACTTGTCTTTATTTCAATGAAAAGAATATCCATTTATTTTGAATACGAGTCGAGATATTTGCCAATGAAGGAGGTAGGGTGACCTGTTTTCAGAGGTAAAGTTAGTGAGAAAATGGCCATCAAAGATTAGTTATTTCCTTAGCTTAAGAGTCCGTGGTAACTGAAAATTTACATTTCTTGTGCCTTTAATCAATGTTTTTAAGAAAATTCCTCACAAAAATGAGTTCTTTAATGAGCATGAAAGGTGTTGAGCCAAAAAACAAAAATTTGATAAAAATTCACAAACCTGCGGAAAAATGCAAGTTTCTCCACTTTGATTATTTTGACGAGAGCCTCATTCCACCACGCTGCCTCACATATATATTATGTATTTATGTGTGTATACATATAATATATATTTTATATTAATAACGTGTGTCGTGCGCGCGCCCGTGTGTGTATGTGTGTGTGTATGTGTGTGTGTATATAATATATATATAATGTTTATATAATTATATATGTATAATATATATATATATATATATATATATATATATAATAATATGTGTGTGTGTGTGTGTGTGTGTGTGTGTCTGTGTGTGTGTGTGTGTGTGTGTGTGTGTGTGTGTGTGTGTGTGTGTGTGTGTAAGTTAAATGTGTTTAAATGTGTGTATATACATGCATATCATTCGCACAGAGACAAAGTTGAAAGTCTACAATGCTGTGGTCCTCCCAGCCCTGGTGTATAGTGTCGAGACCTACCAACATACGAAATGCCTCAGGAGAAATTTGGCACGACATGACGGGAAAAAATACAAACACCGAAATTTTCAAAAGGGCAAATGCCGAGAGTCCTAAGCTCAAAAGGACTCAACCTTGCTGGGCTGGCCATGTCGTAAGAATGCTTGATTTCAGAATTCTATTCTGAACTGTCCTCCGGGAGGCGTGAGGTTGGCGCACCAAAATATGCGCAACAAAGACACCTTGAAAATGTCTCTGAACTAGTTCGAGATAACTACTTCAACTTGGGAGAGCCTTGCTCTTGAAAGACCCAGAGGAAAGCAGCAGTCACAGCAGGCAACAATTCATGCATAAGAAATGGTGAAATCAAAAGAGAAGCCCGCAAGCAGTGCTCATCTACAGTTGGAAGTGGAGGGTTTAAATAATCAAAATGTTGCTAATTATTCTGTGCTAGAACTGGTCTCATCGCCCTTAATAGAAGCTACAAATCATCTTAACCTTTAATTCTCCTTATTCTTCTAGTTCACTGGAAATGTTTTCTGCTGATGATGTATTGATCTTCGTCAAAATTTGTAATTCTGAGGTAGCGAAATATTGACGGCGTCAGATACTGACGTACGAGCTATTATTATATATTATAAATACGTGCACATTGAAAGTGTATTTATCGACGAGAGTGAAGCACGCAAGAAATCTTTCCTTTTAGAATGATTTTTTTTCTTATATAAACAGAAGGTGAAAAAGGCAAAAGGAAAGACGTTTCTTCTCTCACAAGCTCCCCTCACAGCCACTATCAGGGCCACCTGTTTTGACAGAAAACAACCTGTCCTGATGTTAAGAAGACAGTGACAACACAAGCGCGCTATTTCGGCCCCTAGCGGATTTCACCCTCGCTTATCTGCCCCTTCAGATAGCAGCAGTCGACGCTCCTGATTAAATCTTTGTTGTTGAACGTCTGACGGCCTGTTGTATTGAGAGATTTTTCTGCTATGTTTCAAGATGCGCGGTTAGGTCAATTGGTCAGCAACTAGATAGCAGAGCGCAGGAACCGAGTTTGAATCCCTTTGAGTTTATAAATTGAGTCGAAGTTTTCTATCATTGTCTAATGAAGTGACGTTAAAAATCGGAGCGACAACATGTAAAGGCATGGAAATGGCGGAAAGCATGACTGTTTTTTAATAATAAAAAAAATGAAAGAGTGGCTTGAATTTTTACAATAAAGACGTAACACTTTTTTGAACCAAGCAAGATTTTGTCCAAGGCGAATCTTCCAAATCTGTTTCCATCTTTGACAAGATAACACAAAATATTTTAAGACGTTTATAATAATATGCTCTCTGGCAATCTTTTATCGTACTTTTTTAAATATGAAAAATGGTGTGAATGTGAATGTCAAATTTCTTAAAAAATTAGCACCCCCCCCCCTACAAACTTTGAATTGTAATCATAGCATGTAAAAGATTTATGAGAAATAATTTTCAGTTCACTGTTTGAGCTCTCTTCCCCTCGCTCCGCTCTCATGTTTCCACCCCTACCCCCTTTTCAACTTCTTACTCACAGACTTTTCTATTCCCAGATTTTGGGTTTTTTTCTTCTCCGTTTTTTTTTTCTTTTGAACACTGTTTATAACACTCTCTTCCACTTCTCTACTCTCAAATCAACATTTATAATGAACTTCCTATGTTAAAGGAAGTGTTGCACTTTTATAACAAATGCCATTCCGTCCTGTTCCAAGGCTTTAACCTCTTTTTTCCTACAATGCAAGTCAGTCTGTCAGATAGTACACAGTATTCAGGGTCTTTAAATGTTGATCACTTGTATTTGTTCCACCACGAAAAATAGGTAATCTAAAAAGCGCACTCTTTATAATAAATACGTACATAATAACATCCCTTTTCATTGATTTTTTTTGTGCGTATTACGGCGCTCGCAACTGCATAAGGTCGTATGAGCGCGGGACACATCAAACATTTTCGGTAGGTAGGACATCTTTAAATTTTTGCCCATTTTACGGCTGAAGCCTACTCTTATCGATTTCAGATCACCAAGGTATCTTTAGCGTGCGCAACTTGCACACGGGACGTTCGCCCTTGTCCGAGAAGGCTAGGTGTAGATCTTTCCTACCAAAAGTTCAGGGGTGTGGCTGAAAGTCAGCAGTAAGAAGGAGCCAAGAAGTAGCAGTTGAAAGGCTGCAGAAAGAGTCAGGAGCCCAGAGGAGGGGGTAAAGGAGGTGAGGGGGTGGGAGCAGAAAGTGGAGACGAAAGCAGACAACAGAATATTACTAGAGAGCAGGAAAGAAGGTGAAAGGAGACAATTTTAGAGAAGAACATTTTTTGGTCGCTACCCAGATTTGAACCCGGGACCTTTGAATGAGAGGCGAACACCTTAACCTCTAGGCCGCGAGAGCCCCAATTTTATTGATTCCCGTAGGTTAAGCAACATAAACGAACAAAATAGTAGTTTGCCATTTCTTTTAGGGGGGGAGGGGTGGGTGACTAACTTTACTGTTTTCATACTTTCAAAAGATAATATTTCTCTTTTTAGTTGTGTTTTGTTTTCTTTTTAAATCCCTTTCATTCAGTCTGGAATGTTGCCCTGTGTTTATTTAAATAATAGTCAACCACAGCAAGCTTCTGAATCTGTAAAGTGCAACGTTTCCTTTAAAAGAGGGTCATACAAGGAACGAGCTTATTTTCATAGAGTTCCACGGCCCGAGCGGGTGGCATCAATTCTTTCAGGTTTAAGGACGAGAGGTCTCTCCGCCAGGGACGAGATCTATGGGGAAGAAACGTCAACATGACCACAAGAACGGCAATTCAGGGAGCGACCAGCCCTCAGTGTAGCTCTCCAGGGGGATTATAAAACGATCGATCTGGAAGATACGGGGCAAATAAAAGAAATTTTCCAGGGACAATATCGGCCTTACGCTGTGTTAAGATCACGGGGCGGCAGACACAGATTCTCTTTATGTCATTGTTGAGCAATGTTAGCACAGCGCATCTTTAGCGGTGCCGTGAGCTTTGATTGAAGATGTCAAACAAAAGCTTTTAGCAAGGACAAAAGATGGGAATGCCTGAACAGTCGGCAGTATGCAACTCACCGTCTCTAGCTCCGCATGCTCTGAAAGCTAGGTTTTAGGAAATACAAGACGAAAAGGATTGTACTGCTGAGAGAGATTATACTTTCGAAATTGGACAGACTCGGGTTATTATGTGGTTTGTTTGAAGTGTCAAAACATGGTAAACTGAAAAAAGCTCTTGACAAAACAATGCTATGTAATCTTATAAAAATCACTTGTATTGTTTTCAAATTGGTTTACTTCGGTTTACAAACAACCCCAGAAAGGTAAATAAATAGGAAAGTATTCAGAGACACATTTGTGTAGAAAACAGATAACAAAGCACAGCAGTATTATCACCACAACTCCTCAGTTCACGCAGCTTCGGTACACAAAGTAATCTGGTAGAGTATTCAGGACGTGTTCCTCTTACTGACTCGTGCTTGTGGCGTCGGTAGCCTAGTGGTTAGGCTACCGGACTCATAATCGTGAGGTTTCCGGTTCGGCGGTTCGAGCCTTAGCTCGGTCCGACGTTGAGTACTTGGGAAAGGCACTTTACACGAAATTCCGAATTTGGTTCGCTCCTTTTGTAGATGGACTAACAGTGTGGATAGGGGAGTTAAACCTATACCATTTCTGCATTTTTGACTCGTGCTAATTGGCTCGAGCGATAGAGTTTCCATTAGGGGACGATAGGGTACAACACCGTCTCAGTTCAGTTTGATTGGTATAGCTTTTACGGCACTTGCAACACTTTGGGTCATGTTAGTGCAGACGAAAAGAGTAACAACAGTTTTTTTTTATAGTTTAAAAAAAATACTTTTTAAAACTTTTTTTTACCCTGCCATCATCTGGCACCTTTGTGTTTAGTAATAACCACAAACTGTGCAGCATTCTGGATTTTTTAATTAGCGGTTAGTCTTAGCACTTAGAGTAAACACAAGATACTGTTTTACATATAAATAAATAAATGAATAAATAAATAAATATGTTTCTTCACTCTTATAACGCTTATTGGTAAGTTACACATCTTAGTAAGAGAAACAACAGTTAAAAAGCAGCATACCGAAGGGTGACAGAGAAATAGAAGAATCAAACCACACAAGGGTGCCCACCAACTGTTTGCGCTGTTATTGACAACATAACCTTCATGAGATATACTGCAGTGCATATTCGTTTGAAGAAAATAAATACATGTATTATAATTCTGCCGAATATATGGAAACCCTACTCATAGGAGAAACAAGGTATGCTATGTTAGGGCATAGTCCCAACCCCAGTAAAAAAATTGAAACAATTGATTTTTCTGTATTCTTTCTGTTTTAAATGCACTGTATTTATCTTATTCCCCAGCTATTCACAAGGAGCAATGATTCTGTAAACCAATTCCTTTAGAAGTGATTATAATTATTTGGTATTTAAGAGCCAAAAGACAAAAACATAACTAACACAACTTAGCGCATAAGGAGCGAATACATAATCTAACCAACTTCTTTACATTAACATCAGAAAAATTACGAATCTGAATTTACACTAGAAGAAAGAACAGTTAAAAGACAAGTTTTATCTGCGCATTTTTATCAACAAGGAATGTAAATATCTGTGCGGTTATCAACTCGCTGCTCCCTTTACTGACGCTATCGTCGACCTGCTGAAAGGGGAAGCTTCTAAAATTATTCCTAATTCATTCTATCTATTACATCGTGTATACGCTACGCCCATTCTTCTCTCATAGTTTTCACGATTTCTCCCCCCCCCCCTCATCCACCCTCCCCCCCCCAAAAAAAAACCCTCACAGACACATATACACACATACACACGGACACACGGACACACACACACACACACAAACACACACACACACACACACACACACACACACGCACACACACACACACACACACACACACACACACACACACATCCACGTCTCCACTCTCCGTCGAATATCTGTTTATTCGTATCCCCTTTTTTCTCTTCCATTTCTTTCTCTTTCTCTCTCTCTCTCTCTCTCTCTCTCTCTCTCTCTCTCTCTCTCTCTCTCTTTCTTTCTCTCTCTCTCTCTTTCTTTCTCTCTCTCTCTCTTTCTTTCTCTCTCAGTCACAGAAATATAAACAAACACACACACTCTATCTATCTATCTATCTATCTATATATCTATTAATCTATCTATCTATCTATCTATCAATCTATCTATCTGTCTATCTATCTGTCTATCTATCTATCTATCTATCTATCTATCTATCTATCTATCTATCAATCTATCTATCTATCTATATATCTATCTATCTATCTATCTATCTATCTATCTATCTATCTGGCTCAGCATTTCTATTTTTCCACTAGCTTCTACATGCCTGTTCTCAGTTTTACTTTCGCATCCATAGCCTTTTTTCGAATCCATCTATATGCCGTACTACTACTTCAGCAACCTAGTCTGTCTCGCATCATTAAATCTCAACAGCATGCTACGCCCATCTCATAGCATTATAAATCTCCACAATAGTCCTATTGTTATTAGCGCGGTCAAATTTCCTAGCCTTACAGCCCCAACAGAACATTTATGACACAGTTACAGTTAAATAACGGTTATTTATTTCCCTGTCGCCCTAAACAAACCTGCTATATAGTCTCTTGTCTCCCCCTTCCAGAAGATTTAAAAGCAGGTTTGTGATTAACAGCCACCAAAATGTGCCCACGTATTGAACCCCTTCCTCACCACCCCACCCCGTCCCTTCCTCTCAACTTTCCCCTGTACACTATGCCCGCTGAACTATTGCGTCACGACAACAATTATACACTTGACAAATTAAGGCCACAAACCGTGACAAGCGCTACATGATGTCAAGATTGATAGTGGATATCGTCTCTCACGGGGACGCAGAGTTCTGGAGAAGTCACCGGATGAAATGGACGGGCATTGCTGGTAGTGAAAGAGGAGAATGAAATGTTATCGTCGTCAAGACGTCACTCAGGTCCACCTATGAACGTTCAGCGGTCAGGCCGCCCAGAGACATCGACTTGACGGTAATTGCCGAGGCTGTAACCATTAAGGGCGCCACTGTCCTTCAGGCTACGATGTTCAGGACATGGTCCGTCGACTTTAGTGGCCATTTATGGAGCAACGGAACAAACAGTGTACTTTAAACTGACAATTTATACTATATCTTTGTTTGTTTTCGTTTCCTTTGTTATCACCATCATCATCATCACCATCATCACCATCATCATCATCATCATCATCATCATCATCATCATCATCATCATCATCATCATCATCCTCATCATCATCATGTAGACTACAAAAAAATTTTTAACGCGATGGAGGCTTGTAAGATTTTCAAAAAACAAAATTATATGTTCAACGTTTCACGGTCTTATGGCTTCATCGCAGTGTAAAATAATAATATCAATAATTAGATTAGAGCTACACTATGGAAACACAAACATCACAGTCACAATTCTCAATGGTGCGTGCGAGAAACATAATATCGGAAATGCCATCATCATCATCATCATCATCATCATCATCATCATCATCATCCTCATTACTGTTACAGTAGTCCCCATTATGATTGCTTTCATTTGCACAGTCTTTTCTCCCCTGCCCCCTCTTCTTCTTCTTCCTTATACTCCTCGGCTCCTTTCCTTACAATTGATGTGCTATGTTTTCCTCGCCTTCGTTTCTTCTTATCTATTCTCTACGGATCTCGCCCTCTGTATCTTTAGTTCCGGTCTCTACTTTTGTCTGTCTCTCTGGTACCGACTGTTTCCCTTCCCCTATTTCTGGTCCTTATCTCCTGATTTTCTTCCTATTACTCCTCGTTAATTTCGTCTTTTCCAAGAGATAACCGTAGCAAACTGTAAACAGGAAACGAAATGCCCCTCCTTCCATTCGTTGTTTCCTCTTTAGTCTCTTTTAATCCCCCTCGTCATCAACCGTGGCATCCCATTATTAACAAGCGAATAATTTCGAGGAAACGTATTGGAAGTTGAACAAGATTGGAGACACGGTAATGGGTGAAAGTCTGTAACAGATAACAGTCTTGATCAGGCTATTTAGTGAACAGAAGATGCACAATTTGATACATCGGCCTTGGTGAAACGTATTCGCAAAAAAATTGACGAATAAAAATTGAAACAAATCCAATCTTGAAACTGAACGCATTGATCAAGCTCTGACAAGGGCGGTATCACAGATGGGTGTGGTTATTACCTTTAATTTTTCGTTTGTTAAAATGTTAAAATTGCAAACGATTTACCAAAACTTAAAAAAGGGGAAACAGGTAGGGGAAGTGGGACGGTAATTTTATATCAAGCTCAATCTTCTGCTCTGGACGTGTGTTCGCTTGTATTTGTAAAGGGTGAATTCTGCTTATATTTGCGAATAGGAAAATGAATGGATGAATGTTAACCTACGAATATCGCCAAATAAACACTATGGTCTCACTGTGATTGCCCCGAGACAGATCGCCCGAAGATGTCTACACGGCATCTGAATATTCATTTTCTTCTTCGGTGAAAATTGGTACAATCTTCGGAAAGTGTAGCAGGATGGGTACTCCGATAGTGATGTCTATTCTGCAATAGCTGTCTCCATTACTGCCGATGACGAGAATGTGAAGGAAATTACTGTTTAACTCGTCTATTTGTCGTACTTTCTGAAATATTGTCAATAAACGTTATTTGGTTGGGAGGGGGGGGCTGTGCATTTTACAATTGAGGTATTGGTTTTCTAATCTATCGAAATACTCTATGCTTTCTGGAGATTTGGGGGGGGGGAGTGGTTGAGGGGGAAGGGCTAATTTAAAATCCCCTGAAAGATCTACCTAAAACAATTCATTTTGACTAAAAAGAGGAAATACCGTATAGTTAAAGTAAACCTGATGGAAACTAGGCTGAAATATAAGGTGGGCGTAATATTAAAGAAGCAAACCTGCTCCGTTAGCCCAGTTACCTTCAGGCTGGGCGACAATGTATAGTGACTCATTTTCTGATTCCTTATTGGGGTATTCTTAAACTCAAGCTTTTGTTGTTGTTTCAAAGGTTTTCCACCACCTTGGCTGAGATGAGTGTTGAGTTTGGCAGTCCGAATTATCTTATATCCTTAAATTATTAAAACGAGAATTTAACCAACACTTTACTAAAACATCCTGAACAGTTGAAGCTATGAAATTATATCATATTGGTTCAGCTTCTCTATTTTCCCATGTCATGAATTATTTACTTAAAATCTGGGTGATATTAATCTACGGGATCCAATAAAGGCCGTGCCACACAACGATTCTTCTAAAACAGCGTTCTCCATAGTAACATTTACAGTCTCTTTAAATACATCACTCGTGGCAATTAGTAAGATATAATCTATCACGTACTACACTGCAAAACTCCAATAGTCACTCACAAGGAGAGAGTCTAATTTCTGCTCGCATTGATGATTAGGAACTAGCAAACTCTCTTTTCCAAAGTACCGTGAACACAGAAAGACCACAAAATATTAATTTCTTTCCGAGTGAGTACGATCAATCCCCGCACACGTACCATGAATTTGCATATTATTATTTAGATAACGTATCAAGTTAACATTGGATTTACACAAAACAGCTTTAGTACAAGTCTGAACTGTGCATTAAAATGTACTTTTTCAGCACGAGCAATGTTTCTCCATAGGAAGCAATTGAGGAAACAACAAAATAAAACCATAAGCTCCGGGAAAACAGGGACGAAAAATGGGGCACGTCGGGCCGGGAGGAGGAAATGGAGACTGAGTTGAAGATCAAAAAGTTGTAAATATTCAATAGATTTATACATGTAGCAAGAGGATTTTTCCCTCGTAAGTCGACCTGGAGACCACATTAAATTCTCTTTAAGCCATGGTCGATCCTTCTGTACACAAGGAAATTTAGACAATTTGTATTCTCTTGATCGTGGAACTGTCGAGGTGGAACGTGATCAAAATGTCGAAAACGTACCGTACATTATGTGAACAGAATATAGGTCATCTCACGTGAGGGCTAAGGATGCGGCCAGATAAACGCGACTGGGTGAATGCCAAAGGAAGAAACGTTACACTTTAATTTCTCTTCAAAACTCAGATGCAGGATATAACTCTCGTATGCTAATAATTGACTCTAACAAATGTTTATATCGGTGAACTGGTTTTGAAGAGCAATTTACTGTGTTGTAATTTCTCAAGAATTAGCATTTTTTCGATGACGTTTGGCATTGGTGCATTGCTGTGTTACTCGTGGTTTCAAACAAATTCTATAAACTCACAAAGAAATGTATGTCCTCGGGTCTTAAATAAAAGAACATACCGCTTGTATAATGGAGGGACTGGTAACGTTTTATCTTCCCTTTCCATAAAAGGAGCTATTTAATGTTTGACGTCTTTAATCACTCCCATCTCTTAAAGTACCAAGTTATGTCAGTCAAAAATAATAACCCAAGTTGAAAAATGTTCCACTCTGGATTTCAACCCTGTTCTTCTACTTCGCAGATATGGATGGTATTAGCTGAGCTAAGGGTAGTTGCCCTTTTGGTGGGACGTTACAGCCCCCTTAATGAAAAGAAACAAAGGCTACTGTTATCAATTAATTTTTCTGTAATCATGGGCAAAGACTGAGCCACACGACAACTGTGCAGGAGTGTTATGTTCGTTTGTATTCCCCCAGTCTTTCTTTATTCTTCCTTTAAAACAAAAAAAAGTATGTTCCCTGTTTGCAAGGTGATTGTACCGATTTTGCTCTTGTGATGTCTTCTGCTTTTTGTGGTTCCGGAAGAGGGTGCTGTTATGTTAGAGGATTTTGATTTGGGGTTTTTTCAGCCCTGAAACAAAGAACAAAGCATTGAAATCTGATCAGAAGTTCAGCTTCAAGCTCTCAGTTTCAATCTTTGTTTCAAGACGTACGTCATGTGTGTGTGTGTGTGAGTGAGCTTGCAAGTGTTTGTTTGCGTTTTAGAACCAGTGTACTTACTGCAGGTTTAATAGAGTGCACTATTTTTATAAATATCAAATGAACACCAGAACCTATTTCTGCGCATATTCCTCTCTCTTTGTGCTTTGTGTGTGAAGGGGGGGGAGCTGTTGGAGGAAGTACTGATAAAGGGGAGAGAGTGAAACTCTTAGGAGTAAAACAATGAACGTAAACATTTGATGCCCCCCCCCCCTCACACACCACACACACA
>NW_004797442.1:320722-334181 GCF_000002075.1 Aplysia californica
AAATACGCAAAATACTTTAATTAATTTTTTCCCATAAGTTCATTTTTATATTTCTCTCTTCTTGGGTTGGGTGGGAAAGGTTTCTCCCAAGCCTTATTCCTCATTATTGTATCCCCCAAGCAGTCAGTAATGGGTGTGATGGCGCCAAAGACTGTAATTACAAATCTATTCGCATGTCTCGATGGATAAGAATTATTCCATCTGAAAAATATAACCCTAAGTATTCTAAAAATTTCAAACATCTTATCTAAACCGTCGTAATATGTGTATCCTCGATAAGGTGGTTCTCTGAAAGCAAAGACTTTGCTGCACAATACCTGAACACAGAATAAAGAGATTCGAGATTGGTATGATACTATGCACATTTCCTTCCATCCACCAATGCCCTACTATTTCTCTTTCAAAGATTCCGGTTACCGGAAGATCTTCCGCTTAGCGTCGTCTCTATGAGGTTGATCTTTTCTCGGTTATCTTAATCCCGACAGCGAGGAGCTAATGCGAAACGTAAACAGCTACTCAGTCCCGGCTTGTTAGGCCGGCATCCCCGAGAGGGACATATCAATTTTCACCTCCAACGAGGAGTTACCTGAAATTGTCCAATCACTTCTGACCGGGCCTCGGCGCCGGACAATGGTCAGTTTGGCGTCCAGGGTGGTGAAAGGTACCTGGCTAATCACCGGATATCGGCTTTTCCCAGGCAAGCTTGCAGTGTTTGCCAAACACAATCTTAGCCCCCCTCACAATGTGAAGGTAAAACACAGTGGGGGTCTCGTCTGGCTTCCAAGTGCGGAGATCGTACGTTAAAGAGAGAAATAGAAAGGTGGCGCTAATTACACTATGACGAAACACATTGTTGTTGGAAACAAACTGCAACGTGGTTAGAGGGAAATGTCTTTGATCCAATGATTCACAGGAAGTAACGTTGTGATTGTAATTCTTCGCCAACATTAAGGCGAGGTAAGGGGAGCTCGTGCAACAAGGCACCTGTCTGTCTAGACTCTGAGCGGCCAGGGTGTTTTGTCGGAAAATTGAACGAGTTTCCCTATGAAATTATTAAAAAGTTATGAAAACTATTAATCTAATTAACGCAGGTCTAAAAGCAGCAGAGCACAGCCCATATCAAGCTCTTAATGATCCATGCAGTAAAAACCTCAACACAAGAAAAATACTTCAGACGTTTCTGCCATAGCACACAGACAGACAGACAGACAGACAGACACAGACAGACAGACAGACAGACAGACAGACACACACACACACACACAGAGAGAGAGAGAGAGAGAGGAACAAAAAAGAGAGCGCAGGAGTATCCAAGTGTAGCTTCGTGAATCTATGAGGGGGTTGGGGGGGGGATGCTACTTTCAACATGATGTTCTTTGCATTGAAAGATGCAATTTGTATCCTGCATTCGTCTATACTAATAATAATATGGGTAAAAAAAGAGATCGCACGATTGGCCTCAAACAGGTAAACACTGGCTGTATGTTTCAATACGTTACATTTGCGTTCGGAGCTACAGAGAAATACTATCAAGATTGTGTTTATATTCGAATGAGCAACATGAAACATCACAAAAAACATAAAATTTGATGTATGTAGTCTGTAAATCATACCTGCCAACGTTAAGTGCATTCTTCTTCTTTCGGTGAAGAGGTGTACCACTTTCAGTTTCATCGTATGAGTACAGCAGAACCAAAACATGGAAGAGAAATGCACTGGAATATTGAAACCGTCCTCTTGGTGTTAGAATGCTTGTCGGCTCTTTATTGAAAAAAAAATGGATTCAATTTCACAGCTTTGCTTTAGCATTGATCTTGCTCGTCTCGCTGTGGGACGGTGATTTAGAGACGTGGCTTGTATGTAGAGTCACGTCCTCTGCCACTGTACTCTATGGTTAGTTTCTGTCTCTTTCAGGGCGGATCCCGACCCAGAGACTATCATTTTCTTATCAGAGATGACAACGATCTTTTCGCCTTTTTCTCCACACACGTGGGAATGAACACCCTATTCAAAGTTAATCTTGCATTCCCAGACAGCTTAGTTCTGTTCTGCTTGTGGTAAATATAAGCCAAACGTATTTGTTCTTGGCCTTTCAGCCTTCTCCTCCTCAAACCAGGAGTTCAGCTATGCCGGCTTCTCACATTTTCTTTCTTTTTTCCCTTCTTCGTCATGGAGAGAACATAAAAAAGTAAAATGTATTAGGAATATTTCTTACAATGTAAGTGGAAACGTCTCACAATGACAAAGAATAGTCTCGCTTCTCTGTTTGCTCAGCTACTGTAGCTTTCCAATTAACACTTTCTTCTGGTTCCTTTCCTACCATCCATTTTACCGGGTCTTTTGGGTTCTTCCCAATTCACAAGACTTTTATTGGCCAACGTGTCGGTAGCTGGTGGCCACTGACTTGTATTGTACAGAGGAAACGAATTCTTTGTGCTACGCACGAGTGGTTAAACCGACACTCTTGTTTCGTTCTTTTGTTTATTGTTGCAGGAAGGCCAATAGAAAAGGAATATAGACCGTGTAAGTCAGTTGAATTGATTACCATTCTTCTGTAGGAGAGAGGGGTGTGGGTGAGACTTGGTTGCGTTTAACTGCATCTGTGTGAATTCAAATACCAGAACGAAGATCAAGTGCTTGTCTGAATGTAAGATGTGTTTTGTATGATTTTAAAAAAATATCTGTCGACTGTTATTCTCATTTTATAGCGTGTGCTTTTTACAATATATTTCTTTGGCTATGCCCATAAATTTTGCATTCTCTCTATTCTTGATATAATAAGTATTCCCACAATAATTTGTTAGTTTTTTTTCTTGACAATGTTAGTTTCGCTAAGAATGGGATAAAGGGAGCTCACCTCAAGACTAAATGGAACAGAAGAAGATAGGTCTAATATTAACTTCAAGAAACACTGTTATGAAAGTTAATAGTCCTTCTTTCTCTGAACATTTTTAGGATTTTCGACTTCTTCTAATCAAGAATTGCGTTCTTTATTAACATCTATTCGGTACCAATATTAACCTCATCCTCAGCAAGTTTCTTAGCTTGAGACACATAAAATGAATCAGAAGACTATTTCGAAAGCTTTGTGGAATGTATTCAGGGACCAAGTATCATTGTGATGATTATTAATCATTTTCATTTTTTTAAAAATAACAGAAGTATTGAAGAATTTGAGGTCTTCTAAACAGAACATACATCTAAATTTAATTCCTCTCGTTTTGATTCACAAGTTTACAGGACTATGCATTGCTTCTTCTGTAAATTAATGTCTTGCTGGTAAATAAATGGAAAGTGACACCATGGGGCCACTCTAATAATGTTCAACAGTATGAATTGAAACAAGCCAGTAATGACACAAAATGTGCTATTTGACGACACTCTTGAAGGAGAGGGAAAAGTAAAGCAGTAGGATGAGAGAAATTAATTTTCTTTGATTGGGGTTCTCCTTAAAGGGAACCATATTTTGGTACCAGAACATATCATGTGATACTGATTGCACTCAATCAGTCCTCGTGAGTTGTGCAATGTTACTAATAATTTGTTCTACTTCCTTAGACAAGGCATAATGACCAGAATCTATTGTGCTGCCAATTCTCATTTCCTCATTGCAGGCCAAACGTAGCAGATTTCTAGTCATTGCGCATTCGTTAATAACAGCAAGAGTATAAACTAGTTGAAAATAATGATATCGATAAGGTGTGTTCTCTGGTAATTATTCTTCACCAAAAACAAGAACGAGCGCAAAGCGCTGTCGATTGATTTCGTATGACAACCAAGTACTTTCATTTTCCTCGATGGAAAGATAGGAATATTTACAAACAGGCTTGCCTGATTAATTTGTTTCTTAATATTTCGGACATGTGTGCTGGTTGTGTGTGAGTGTGTGTGTGTGTGTGTGTGAGTGAGTGTGTCTGTTGGTGTGTGTGTGTGTATGTGTGTGTGTGTGTCTGTTGAAGTGTGTGTGTGTGTGTGTGTGTGTGTGTGTGTGTGTGTGTGTGTGTGTGTGTGTGTGTGTGTGTGTGTGTGTGTGCGTGTGCGCGCGCGTCTGTGTGTGTGTGTGTGTGTGTGTGTGTGTGTGTGTGTGTGTGTGCGAAACAGATGAAGTCTGCAACCTGCTGCGCAACAGAGCAAAAATAGTTGGAGCAGCTTTCATTAAATGTTGTTTGTTAAAAAATGTACGCCCACATGAACAGAATGTAGATCATTTTAAAAGGCAAGCTTCTTGACATTCACCTGTTAGAACCAATCTATGATTCGGTGGATGTACAACGACAGAAAGATGGAGATAGATAAAATCTCTCACCCATTCTGGAATCTTTCGTAAGGAGACAAGGGCTGTAACCACTTCTCGATAGATGTCTGTTGAAAGAATTTGTAGTAAAAGTGGCAAGAGATAAAATGGGAACGACTGAAGTGATGACTTCATCAACAGCCACCCGGGCAGACAAAAGGGAGGGAAATAATCCCTTTTTCTTCTTGGAATTCTCTGCACTTTGCGACGGGGGCACCCTCTTACAGTGACTTTATGCTTCGCGTTATGGCTTTGCACCAGTAGCAAATGTCACGATACAAATCTTCAGCAGGACTGCACGAGTAAGTACTGCCAGACTCTTGCACAGAGTTATCTCTCCATCTGTCTCGCTTGCTGACTTACCTCCCCTACCCCCCTCCAAGACTGGACGAGGAATATTCCGCGGGGATTTATATTTCCAGCCTCAAGCATTTGGCGGGTTATTAAGATTGGAATTTATATTTGGACGTACATTTAAGACAAAATGATTTGTATGCTCAGCTGTCAGTATAAAATCTGAATGACGTACATCAAGAGCATAGTTAAAATGAAAAATAATCTTACGACTCGTTATTATCAAATTTTAATATAAACACGAATATTTGACGTGTTATATAAACGATAACATATCTTTTTAAAAACCTTTGGACCACTAAACCAGAAGACATGTATATGATTTAACATGTGGTTAAAATCATACTGTATTTTGTAACATTTCGCAGGTAATTTTCCTTAAAACAAGAGGCGGCTGGGGATATTTGCTTCCGTGAAGTCAAGTGGAAGAGGAAAGAGAATCTCAGCACTGATTTTGTGTTTGTGAACTCTGCATGTTATTTTTTTTAAAGTATTCTCGTGTTTTAGAGACACGTAATTATGAATTTTTCTAGAGCTGGGGATTTTTTTTTCTCAGATCAAAGGCTTTTTACAAATTTTGTTTTGTTTCTAGTGCCTATTTGGTTTTTGCTATTTTCTGTTTCTAGTTTGGATTGATTTGATAATGTATTCTGTTTGCGCCCACTTTCGGAAAGTTTTTTGAGTTTGTTTTTTTTCTTCGTCTTTGTTTTGTTTTTGTCGGGGGGGGGGGGGGGGTCGGGCAGGGTGGCTGACGGAATCCTTTATGAAGATTCGGGGAGAATTTTTTACATCTTGCGCGATGCTAATCGTTTCTGTCAAACGACTGCCCAACGTGCAATGACATCGGTCATCAAAGAATAATTATGATCAAGCGCTTGTATCCACCCGTTTCATTAGCCATCTTTTCGTCATTTCGTTTGCACTTTAAATGTGTTTTTTTCCCGACGAATGATGCTTAAAATTGCTTTAACTGGTTTACACTCTTACTTTATTCCTGTAGGCAACGAAAATGTTTTGATTCGAAAGAGGGCACATCACAGTCATTATAATTTTTTTAGAAAGATTATAACCGAATCTAGTTCTATTTTAGCAAGGATATTTAGCACAGCCGATGAGACTCCCGAACATTGCTCCCTTTCGTTACCATGGAAACGTCGTAATCCAGTTATACAAATAGAACGGTCATTAGTTATTACATTTTAAAAGTAACGACTTGTGCTAAAAAGAAAAAAATCTGAATTTCTTTGACAAGGTGTAAAGTGTAAAAGAAAAACAACTATCCATATCCTGCCCCCCCCCCTCCCCCAAACCTCTCCCTTCACCTCCCCCTTCCCCTTTTTTCCCAATACCAGCTGTCCCTAAGTTAAAGTTAGGTGCAATATTATGCTTTCATTGTAATTACAATAATTATAAAGTTCAAAACTAGATCTACATTATATTTTAAAAGCAGTAGTGGTTATACGGGTGCGAAGCATGGACAATCAATAACCAGCTTGAAAGAACAATTGTGGCGACAGAGTTGTGGTTCATAAGACGCATGCTACGTATCCCATGGACAGCTAGAAAAACAAATGAAGAAGTCTTGGATGAAGCAAATAGTAGACGACAGCTTATGGCGAATATAAGAAAGCCAAAGGCAAATTTCTTCGGACACACAATGCGGAAAGAAGCATTGGAGAATATTGTAACAACAGGCAAGTTTGATGGAAAGAGAGGCAGAGGCAGACAGAGGGAAAAGATACTGGACAAGATGACAACATGGCCAGGAGCAGCAAGAACAACGGACACCATTGCTGCAACGCAAGACAGAGTGAAGTGGAGGTCCATGATCGCCCATGCCAGTCGGCAAGGCACCGGATGATGATGAGTGTTTAAAAAATACGAGTTTTTGCTTTTAACTTATTAAATGTAAACATTTTTAAAACTCTATAAAGGAAGCGGAAAAAAGCACGTTGTAATCCGTCACGGCCGGCTACGGCCTGCTCAATTTATGATAAGTGACCAGAAGCACCAATGTTTACCAGATGGCGATCCTTATTCACTATACTGTATTATTATATCATCGTGCTTCAATAATTCAGTATACCTATGCTTTGGCCTAATCATTCCCATTACTAAATACCGGAGTTTTTCCTCGCATGTGCTGTTTGAATTCGCGGTTTTCGAGAGTTTTCAAGGAATCTGCGAATTCAAGTGCCTCGCCAAAAAATGTGTCTGCAACGCAAAAAAATGGTGTCCAGAAAGTATAATTCGCTTAATAATAATAAATGACATTTATAATATAGCGCCCAACCCCGATTAAAGTACACAGGCTCTGAGCGCTTTACAATACAACACAACGTACAACAGTAACATAAAACGTTGTGTTCTGACTAAAGAAAATTACTCCAAATATTCATTTTATTAATTTTAAAACAGAAACTTCAGCTGATATTTGGAAGAATCAAAAGATTTGATCTCTCTTAAAGTACATGTATAAAGCACTCCAGATCGTGGGGCCTTGGTATTCAAATGCCCTTTCACCCATTGTTTTAAGTTTCATAGATGGAAACATAAATTTCTTTTTGTCTGCTGATGACCTTAAACTGCGAGTTGGAACGTACAGTCTTGACAGATTTGATAAATACGATGGTGCATTATCATTCAAACATTTGTGACATAGGGTGGCCAACTTGTACACAATTCTTTTCTCAACAGGTAGCATTCACGTCATAATGTGTGCACAAGCATGAATAAAAATGTTGTACTTTTTGTATTGGCTCGTGTGCCACAATAGTTTATTATGTTACAAAACAAAGCCAGTTAATATATGATATTGTCTGTCACTTTGTGGGGAAATCAGAGGCTCGTCAATTCTGTGTCACATGGAGCTGTTGGTATCATCTAAAGCTTGTTAATTTGTCTGGTCTCTGGTGAAAATGTGCCCATCTATCTTAAATCATAGAAGTCGATGCGTCGTATGTACAAACTAGTATTATCTTTTTAGTCTTCATTTTGCTCATTGGTGAAACTGTTGGGGGCTTGGGCAATTTGTCTGACAGAAAGCCAAATTTACAGGAAGAAAATTGTCTACCCCGATGGCAAAGGAAGCTATTGTATCTGTTGACACTTTTGGACGAATTTCAAATCTAAATTCAGTAGTCAATAAATTTGGCACAACTCTTTCGATTTATATACAACTAAAAAGTATCATCAGAAAACCTTAAAGGATACGCGAGGTGCATCTGACCTACAAAAAAAGTTTATGATAAAAAACTGATGTCACAAGAAGTAAAATGACATTTAACGACATCACGGGACAGTCGAGCCTATTCTGACATTCAGACCAAGAGGAAATTTAATGTCGGCAGTTGTCAATGCAGAAAGCAAAGGACAGACATTCTTCTGCGTTTATACCTTTTATTTGTTTCCTTTGTATTTCCGGGATTATAAAAGAGTCGTAAACAGATGTGAACTTTTATGCTTTCTGCATAACCCTGCATTATATCTGTGCCCTAACACTGTCTTTTGCCTCTGTGTGTGTGTGTGTGTGTGTGTGTGTGTGTGTGTGTATGTTTGTGTGTTTGTGAGAGAGAGCATGTATGTATGAGTTCATGTGTGTGTGTGTGTGTGTGTGTGTGAGAGAGAGAGAGAGAGAGAGAGAGAGAGAGAGAAAGAGAGAGAGAGAGAGAGAGAGGAGAGGGGGCAGAGGGACAGAGAGAGGAGGGAGGAGAAAGAGAGAGAGAGCGAATGCATGTGTGTATGTGTGGGCGTGTTTATGTGTGTGTATGTGTGTGTGTGTGTGTATGTGTATGTGTGAGTATGTGTGAGTATGTGTGTAAGTGTGCGTTCACGTGTTTACGTATTGTGCGTGTGCGCAAGCACAGGGAGGTGGGCACATTGGGCGGTCGGGGAAACAATAAATTATTTTGTTTTAATTTTTAAAAACCCTTCAAACTCCTGTTGAAGCCAAACAAGATGATATACGACACGTCTTGAAAACATAATAATGTTATTGCCCTGGGTAATTCTTTTTGTAGCAGCTGACGATGACAAACAAGGAAAAGTCCTCTTACAAAACCCAATTGTGGGTTGCTAAATGGCACTTCTGGTAGGTCCTACTCTCCTTTCTTTATGTCTGGTGTTTCTGTCTGCCTGTCTGTCTGTCTGTCTGTTTTTCTGCCTGTATGGCCAGCTGTCTCTTTTCAAGCTTAAAAAACCATCATCACGAACTGTATTTACCCAAAAAAGTAAACGTGAATAATGTAATAAATTGAGTTGACATACAAGCAACACTATTGTCTGTCTGTCTGTCTGTCTGTCTGTCTGTCTGTCTGTCTGTCTGTGTGTCTGTCTATTTGTCTGTCTGTCTCTCTGTCTCTCTCTGTCTCTCTCTCTGTCTCTGTCTCTCTCTCTTTCTCCTACACACACACACACACACACACATACACACACACACACACACACACACACACACACACACACACACACACACACACACACACACACATATATATATACATATTGAGGTTCGTAGTTGATTTTGTTGTAGATGTTGTTTCTTTTATTTATGTAATGTTCCAAAAATTGAAAATAGTCTTAGAAATGATTGATATTTTATTTGTTAAATAAGTATTAACTTGATAAATATATATATGATTTTATTATCATTTTCGTTGCTTATTCAACATTTTGTACATGTACACTTTAACGTACATATAAAACAATAATAATATATACATATATGTTATATAATATGTGTATATATATGTTTATATATATATATATTATATTTATATTATATTATGCGATATATATATATATATATTAATACATTTATATATCGCGCGCGCGCGTGCGCTCGTGTGTGTGTGTGTGTGTGTGTGTGTGTGTGTATGTGTGTGTGTGTGTGTGTGTGTGTGTGTGTGTGTGTGTGTGTGTGTGTGTGTGTGTGTGTGTTTCACCGTTCTCAACATTTTACTGCCCGTTGACCAATTTTTGTCCTTTTTGTTTTTGTTTTGTTTTGTGCTCAAGATATTTTAAGACGGTTTGAAAACTCCTGTGAGGTTTATACTGAAAACTTTTATTAAAGGCACAAAAAATGAACATTTGCAGTTTCCAATTACACTGCCCTTTTCTAACTCACCAGACGGCCATTTTCGCATTAATTATATCTCAGACATACCTGTCAACTATTAAATCCCCTATATCTCGGCTTCATTTCAAGAAAGATGTAATGTTATATTTTTAAAAAAAATCAAATACAAGATAAATGAGCAGGCTTTAAGATAATACCGCTAACTCTATAAGCCTAAGAAACTGACCAACACACGATTCTACCCTGTTGGGACTCACAAACACATACATACACACAAACACACTCACGAACATACACACACAAACAAACAAACACACACAAACAAACGCATATATACATCTAAGCACACACACACACACACACACACACACACACACACACACACACACACACACACACACTCTCTCTCTCTCTGCCTCCCTCTCTCTCTCACACACACACACTCTCTCTCTCTCTCTGCCTCCCTCTCTCTCTCTCTCTCACTCTCTCTCTCTCTCTCTCTCTCTCTCTCTCTCTCTCTCTCTCTCTCTCACACACACACACACACACACACTTACACACACACATACACAAATACACACACACATAAAATACGCAAAATACTTTAATTAATTTTTTCCCATAAGTTCATTTTTATATTTCTCTCTTCTTGGGTTGGGTGGGAAAGGTTTCTCCCAAGCCTTATTCCTCATTATTGTATCCCCCAAGCAGTCAGTAATGGGTGTGATGGCGCCAAAGACTGTAATTACAAATCTATTCGCATGTCTCGATGGATAAGAATTATTCCATCTGAAAAATATAACCCTAAGTATTCTAAAAATTTCAAACATCTTATCTAAACCGTCGTAATATGTGTATCCTCGATAAGGAGGTTCATTGAATGCAAAGACTTTGCTGCACAATACCTGAACACAGAATAAAGAGATTCGAGATTGGTATGATACTATGCACATTTCCTTCCATCCACCAATGCCCTACTATTTCTCTTTCAAAGATTCCGGTTACCGGAAGATCTTCCGCTTAGCGTCGTCTCTATGAGGTTGATCTTTTCTCGGTTATCTTAATCCCGACAGCGAGGAGCTAATGCGAAACGTAAACAGCTACTCAGTCCCGGCTTGTTAGGCCGGCATCCCCGAGAGGGACATATCAATTTTCACCTCCAACGAGGAGTTACCTGAAATTGTCCAATCACTTCTGACCGGGCCTCGGCGCCGGACAATGGTCAGTTTGGCGTCCAGGGTGGTGAAAGGTACCTGGCTAATCACCGGATATCGGCTTTTCCCAGGCAAGCTTGCAGTGTTTGCCAAACACAATCTTAGCCCCCCTCACAATGTGAAGGTAAAACACAGTGGGGGTCTCGTCTGGCTTCCAAGTGCGGAGATCGTACGTTAAAGAGAGAAATAGAAAGGTGGCGCTAATTACACTATGACGAAACACATTGTTGTTGGAAACAAACTGCAACGTGGTTAGAGGGAAATGTCTTTGATCCAATGATTCACAGGAAGTAACGTTGTGATTGTAATTCTTCGCCAACATTAAGGCGAGGTAAGGGGAGCTCGTGCAACAAGGCACCTGTCTGTCTAGACTCTGAGCGGCCAGGGTGTTTTGTCGGAAAATTGAACGAGTTTCCCTATGAAATTATTAAAAAGTTATGAAAACTATTAATCTAATTAACGCAGGTCTAAAAGCAGCAGAGCACAGCCCATATCAAGCTCTTAATGATCCATGCAGTAAAAACCTCAACACAAGAAAAATACTTCAGACGTTTCTGCCATAGCACACAGACACACACACACACACACACACACACACACACACACACACACACACAAACACTCACACACATACACACACACACACACACAGACACACTTACACACACACAAACAAAGAATGCTTTCATAAAGAAATATCAGGGAAAGATTTTTTTTTAAGCTAAGTTATGGAGCTGGCGGAGGCAGGCTCATGAGGAACAAAGACAACACGCGGTGCAGAGTGTTTAACCTCTGAGATAGATAATTTTATGAACTTTCCTTTAGCTTTTTTAAAAACATTCCAGCCGAGATAATGAGAATTGGGCTGCCTGGATTCTCAGATGCTGTTATGTTTTTTTGAATTTATTAAATAAACGTAACTCTTAAAAATACGTAAAAAGAAAAAGATTTGAATGAGAATTACTCTCCTTGAAAAAAATATGTATAGTAATGAAAAAATGCTAAACTCTTACATATGTCTGTAAATAATAGGCCCCATCTGCCTGTAAAGTTTTTATCATTTACATTCTATCGTTTCTCGAAAACTTTGATAATAATTAATGTTTTCATCTTTTTTTAATTTACTACGCATTCCAAAAACACGCACATTATTATTCTTTTGTTTTCGTATTCCCATAAGGACATGCTTTGCCGCCTCCCCTGTTCAGACTACAGTTATTGCTGTTGCAGTTATTTCCAAAATCGCACTATCTGGCTGCCAAGAACCCATTCGTTTTTTAGCAGATATTCTCACAGAACAATAATGACTGATGCTATAGTCTATTCTCCAAGTTATAAATTCAGGATCGGACACAGTATTTTCTGTTCACCTGTGCACTGGATTGCACTAAGCATTCCGTTCTCCGATGTATTTTTTGTCTTTTTATATATGTTTTGTTTGTTTGTGTGTCTGTCTATTTGTTCTATCGGGATACCAGAAAATAATTTTAACTGCTCAAAGATGTTTTTCTAACTATGCTTTCCTTGACTGCCTTAAGATCATTATATTTCCCATCTGCTCCAGCAGGAATTGTTTCTCGTTACGAACAAAGTTGTAACTATTAAAACAACACTCCGAGCTCTTCTCAATACCGTTTTTTCTCCGGTGCAAGCAGACTGACATTGTATTAAGGATCGTGAGAAAGCCGGGGGAGCTGTGACTGCCAAGAATAGCATAATTAGACGAACCATGGCTTGTGGTGGATGTTTTGGAACACTGTATCTTATCACGTCGCTGCAAGCAAAAACAGCCTTTGTTGCTTTACAATCGTGTGCCTGGGTGGGGTCGTCGCAGACAATCACTCCTTGTATTGATAAAAACCGATATCATGCTTTGCTGTCATGGACATAGACAATTGAAAAAGAAACCGTCTCATTTGCTGGACAAAGCAAATAATAATTATGATTGTATTGAAATGATTGGGATAATTATTTTCAAGATCTTGTCACCACTTGGAAAAATTGAAGTATAAATGAGATATTGTGAGTAAGCTCTTTGCGTCCGTTCCCACGAATGTGTTTACGTAATATTGGAGGTTCGTCTGTTTTGACGCGGCATACAGCAGACTAGGTATATTATGTGTGCCACAAAATGCGATGAACAACGTGTAGTGAAAGCATTGATGATTTTATGTATTCTGTTAGGTTTTTTTATGTCTGTCTGTAGCTGCTGAATACGAGCTATTATAGCTACATATTTCTTGATGATATTTGGATGATAATTAATGAGATAGATATTTATCGAGATTGTTTTTTGTTCAAAATACAATGTACTGATATATGTTACTGTTATATTGTAAGGCACTCAGAGCCTTCATATTTTAAATCGGAGTGGAGCCCTATATAAATGCCATTTATCATTATTATTGTGATTTATAAGACAAGCCTTGATGACCTTTTTCAATTGGCTGAGATTTTCTAATGTCCTGTTAGCGGGATGTAAAAGTAGTCTTTAAAAGATTATCAATCGTTTGCCGTCAA
>NW_004797442.1:334281-336781 GCF_000002075.1 Aplysia californica
GAAACAGATGAAGTCTGCAACCTGCTGCGCAACAGAGCAAAAATAGTTGGAGCAGCTTTCATTAAATGTTGTTTGTTAAAAAATGTACGCCCACATGAACAGAATGTAGATCATTTTAAAAGGCAAGCTTCTTGACATTCACCTGTTAGAACCAATCTATGATTCGGTGGATGTACAACGACAGAAAGATGGAGATAGATAAAATCTCTCACCCATTCTGGAATCTTTCGTAAGGAGACAAGGGCTGTAACCACTTCTCGATAGATGTCTGTTGAAAGAATTTGTAGTAAAAGTGGCAAGAGATAGAAATGGGAACGACTGAAGTGATGACTTCATCAACAGCCACCCGAGCAGACAAAAGGGAGGGAAATAATCCCTTTTTCTTCTTGGAATTCTCTGCACTTTGCGACGGGGGCACCCTCTTACAGTGACTTTATGCTTCGCGTTATGGCTTTGCACCAGTAGCAAATGTCACGATACAAATCTTCAGCAGGACTGCACGAGTAAGTACTGCCAGACTCTTGCACAGAGTTATCTCTCCATCTGTCTCGCTTGCTGACTTACCTCCCCTACCCCCCTCCAAGACTGGACGAGGAATATTCCGCGGGGATTTATATTTCCAGCCTCAAGCATTTGGCGGGTTATTAAGATTGGAATTTATATTTGGACGTACATTTAAGACAAAATGATTTGTATGCTCAGCTGTCAGTATAAAATCTGAATGACGTACATCAAGAGCATAGTTAAAATGAAAAATAATCTTACGACTCGTTATTATCAAATTTTAATATAAACACGAATATTTGACGTGTTATATAAACGATAACATATCTTTTTAAAAACCTTTGGACCACTAAACCAGAAGACATGTATATGATTTAACATGTGGTTAAAATCATACTGTATTTTGTAACATTTCGCAGGTAATTTTCCTTAAAACAAGAGGCGGCTGGGGATATTTGCTTCCGTGAAGTCAAGTGGAAGAGGAAAGAGAATCTCAGCACTGATTTTGTGTTTGTGAACTCTGCATGTTATTTTTTTTAAAGTATTCTCGTGTTTTAGAGACACGTAATTATGAATTTTTCTAGAGCTGGGGATTTTTTTCTCAGATCAAAGGCTTTTTACAAATTTTGTTTTGTTTCTCTATGTATTTCTAGTTCCTATTTCGTTTTTGCTATTTTCTGTTTCTAGTTTGGATTGATTTGATAATGTATTCTGTTTGCGCCCACTTTCGGAAAGTTTTTTGAGTTTGTTTTTTTTTCTTCGTCTTTGTTTTGTTTTTGTCGGGGGGGGGGGGGGAGTCGAGCAGGGGGGCTGACGGAATCCTTTATGAAGATTCGGGGAGAATTTTTTACATCTTGCGCGATGCTAATCGTTTCTGTCAAACGACTGCCCAACGTGCAATGACATCGGTCATCAAAGAATAATTATGATCAAGCGCTTGTATTCACCCGTTTCATTAGCCATCTTTTCGTCATTTCGTTTGCACTTTAAATGTGTTTTTTTCCCGACGAATGATGCTTAAAATTGCTTTAACTGGTTTACACTCTTACTTTATTCCTGTAGGCAACGAAAATGTTTTGATTCGAAAGAGGGCACATCACAGTCATTATAATTTTTTTAGAAAGATTATAACCGAATCTAGTTCTATTTTAGCAAGGATATTTAGCACAGCCGATGAGACTCCCGAACATTGCTCCCTTTCGTTACCATGGAAACGTCGTAATCCAGTTATACAAATAGAACGGTCATTAGTTATTACATTTTAAAAGTAACGACTTGTGCTAAAAAGAAAAAAATCTGAATTTCTTTGACAAGGTGTAAAGTGTAAAAGAAAAACAACTATCCATATCCTGCCCCCCCCCCCCCCAAACCTCTCCCTTCACCTCCCCCTTCCCCTTTTTTCCCAATACCAGCTGTCCCTAAGTTAAAGTTAGGTGCAATATTATGCTTTCATTGTAATTACAATAATTATAAAGTTCAAAACTAGATCTACATTATATTTTAAAAGCAGTAGTGGTTATACGGGTGCGAAGCATGGACAATCAATAACCAGCTTGAAAGAACAATTGTGGCGACAGAGTTGTGGTTCATAAGACGCATGCTACGTATCCCATGGACAGCTAGAAAAACAAATGAAGAAGTCTTGGATGAAGCAAATAGTAGACGACAGCTTATGGCGAATATAAGAAAGCCACAGGCAAATTTCTTCGGACACACAATGCGGAAAGAAGCATTGGAGAATATTGTAACAACAGGCAAGTTTGATGGAAAGAGAGGCAGAGGCAGACAGAGGGAAAAGATACTGGACAAGATGACAACATGGCCAGGAGCAGCAAGAACAACGGACACCATTGCTGCAACGCAAGACAGAGTGAAGTGGAGGTCCATGATCGCCCATGCCAGTCGGCAAGGCACCGGATGATGATGAGTGTTTAAAAAATACGAGTTTTTGCTTTTAACTTATTAAATGTAAACATTTTTAAAACTCTATAAAGGA
>NW_004797442.1:341781-344281 GCF_000002075.1 Aplysia californica
ACACAGACACACTTACACACACACAAACAAAGAATGCTTTCATAAAGAAATATCAGGGAAAGATTTTTTTTTAAGCTAAGTTATGGAGCTGGCGGAGGCAGGCTCATGAGGAACAAAGACAACACGCGGTGCAGAGTGTTTAACCTCTGAGATAGATAATTTTATGAACTTTCCTTTAGCTTTTTTAAAAACATTCCAGCCGAGATAATGAGAATTGGGCTGCCTGGATTCTCAGATGCTGTTATGTTTTTTTGAATTTATTAAATAAACGTAACTCTTAAAAATACGTAAAAAGAAAAAGATTTGAATGAGAATTACTCTCCTTGAAAAAAATATGTATAGTAATGAAAAAATGCTAAACTCTTACATATGTCTGTAAATAATAGGCCCCATCTGCCTGTAAAGTTTTTATCATTTACATTCTATCGTTTCTCGAAAACTTTGATAATAATTAATGTTTTCATCTTTTTTTAATTTACTACGCATTCCAAAAACACGCACATTATTATTCTTTTGTTTTCGTATTCCCATAAGGACATGCTTTGCCGCCTCCCCTGTTCAGACTACAGTTATTGCTGTTGCAGTTATTTCCAAAATCGCACTATCTGGCTGCCAAGAACCCATTCGTTTTTTAGCAGATATTCTCACAGAACAATAATGACTGATGCTATAGTCTATTCTCCAAGTTATAAATTCAGGATCGGACACAGTATTTTCTGTTCACCTGTGCACTGGATTGCACTAAGCATTCCGTTCTCCGATGTATTTTTTGTCTTTTTATATATGTTTTGTTTGTTTGTGTGTCTGTCTATTTGTTCTATCGGGATACCAGAAAATAATTTTAACTGCTCAAAGATGTTTTTCTAACTATGCTTTCCTTGACTGCCTTAAGATCATTATATTTCCCATCTGCTCCAGCAGGAATTGTTTCTCGTTACGAACAAAGTTGTAACTATTAAAACAACACTCCGAGCTCTTCTCAATACCGTTTTTTCTCCGGTGCAAGCAGACTGACATTGTATTAAGGATCGTGAGAAAGCCGGGGGAGCTGTGACTGCCAAGAATAGCATAATTAGACGAACCATGGCTTGTGGTGGATGTTTTGGAACACTGTATCTTATCACGTCGCTGCAAGCAAAAACAGCCTTTGTTGCTTTACAATCGTGTGCCTGGGTGGGGTCGTCGCAGACAATCACTCCTTGTATTGATAAAAACCGATATCATGCTTTGCTGTCATGGACATAGACAATTGAAAAAGAAACCGTCTCATTTGCTGGACAAAGCAAATAATAATTATGATTGTATTGAAATGATTGGGATAATTATTTTCAAGATCTTGTCACCACTTGGAAAAATTGAAGTATAAATGAGATATTGTGAGTAAGCTCTTTGCGTCCGTTCCCACGAATGTGTTTACGTAATATTGGAGGTTCGTCTGTTTTGACGCGGCATACAGCAGACTAGGTATATTATGTGTGCCACAAAATGCGATGAACAACGTGTAGTGAAAGCATTGATGATTTTATGTATTCTGTTAGGTTTTTTTATGTCTGTCTGTAGCTGCTGAATACGAGCTATTATAGCTACATATTTCTTGATGATATTTGGATGATAATTAATGAGATAGATATTTATCGAGATTGTTTTTTGTTCAAAATACAATGTACTGATATATGTTACTGTTATATTGTAAGGCACTCAGAGCCTTCATATTTTAAATCGGAGTGGAGCCCTATATAAATGCCATTTATCATTATTATTGTGATTTATAAGACAAGCCTTGATGACCTTTTTCAATTGGCTGAGATTTTCTAATGTCCTGTTAGCGGGATGTAAAAGTAGTCTTTAAAAGATTATCAATCGTTTGCCGTCAATGTTTTGGGTTTGTTTGTGTTTCGTGTTGTTGCTGTATATTTCTTCTTATTGTTTTTGTTTGGGTTCTTTTGTATCATTATTCTTTTTTCATAAAGGGGGGGGGGTAGATTATTATTGTTTGACGTTTTCCTTTTACTTTATTCGGTGTTTTATTTTATCATAAAAGGTCTTTCAAACAGCAGGATTACAGACGAAATAGAAATCGTTGATTTCAAAACGACTACAAAACATTTTTAAGCACACATCTTCCATAAAATATATCAACAAGTTTTTAGCTGTTTCATTCTTTCGTGAGTGTCAATTTGTTTTCAAGAGACTGTCTTAAGATTAACATTTTTCTCTCGATTTTGGCACCAACGAGAGGGTCATGTTAAAAAATGTGAGTTCATAAACCACTTCTAATGCTCCCCAAGTATACCCTTTCCTTTAAGGTGAAAGTAATAGTTTCTGTTGAAATCCGTTTTTCACTCGATCTGCATCTATTCTGGAGACATTTCCTGTAATTATATACGGCTTTGGTATGATCAGGGTCGATTCACTGCCATCAGACATGGTTGTCTTTTTCTTAATTACAGCCGATTACACTACAAAACACAATGTGACCACTCGACAAAACTGACGTCAG
>NW_004797442.1:349281-357278 GCF_000002075.1 Aplysia californica
ATCGTATGCGGTTGCAAGCACACTAAAACTCTTATTTAACCAAAACTCAAATCGTTTGTGTTCAAGGCTGAGATCCCACCCTTTGTACTACAAACACTGGTAACGAGACTCTCAACGAGCTCCTGTTAATGGCGTCGTCCTCGATACTTCGAGGAAACCGTAGGCAAACAAGACTAAGCCTCAATTATGATCCCCCGTCATTCAACATTTATCTATTGCCTGGAGTCTTATGCAAAACCTCTCGTCTGCTATCTCATGGGACAGACCAGCACCAGGGACACTTGCAAAGTCCTGGCATGTCGGACTGCAGATAATTTCGTGTGGTTACTCAAACGAACGCGAGGCATCATCGAAATCAAGTATCGGAGATAGCCTTATCCTTTGTTTGGACCGGTTATCACGCGTGGGTAACGCCTGGGCCTGATGCTTGTGATACACATGCAAAGTGACGAGAGGGGATCCCAGAGGAATGCAACGGCGTGGCGTGGAACTGGACATTCGAGTATAAGGCAGCAAATAGTCGAGTACTCTCCTGGAATTTTTAAATCTTGAAGATGATCATAATTTTAAATCAGAGAATCTGAGCAGAGATGTGACTAACATAGTTGCTGATAAAGCGTACTGCAGACCAGGGCACTACGGACATTTCCCAGTGAAAAGAGTATGTTATGAGTTAAAACGTAGAAAAGGGGGCAGGCAGGGTCGGAGACGGCTCGAAGAAAGTAGTAGTAGTAGTAGTAGTAGTAGTAGTAGTAGTAGTAGTAGTAGTAGTAGTTGTTATTGTTGTTGTTTTTCAAGATTTACCATCCGAAAAAAAAAGTGTCCAGTTATGCATGAGAAAACTAGTCCTTTCTTAAATTGTCAATTCAGTTTGAAGACAGAAGTCAAGACCAGTGACATACTAGAAAGAGAAGTACGTAGCAACGACTGCATAATGTAAGCAAATTCCACAGTGACACAAGATGGCGCTTCAGGTTGCATAACGTCAATCATTTCCTGGCTCTCGACGCAATCACCATTTTATGGCAAGCATTGATATTACGAGTATTTTTCAAACGCTAAAGCTACCATCATGAACACAGAAAAGAAGACCAACCTTACACAATCACCCTTTTCTGCAGTAGGTAGTGGTGGGACTACATGTACAATATTATAGGAAAGCTAGCAGTAACTTTCCCTCGAAAACTCTTCGAATAATGGTTATCGATACCACGAGGAGAACATTTCCCACCATCTACGTGTTGCAGGGAAATAAGAGAATGCCTTGCCGAAATGGCCGCGGGACTGATACCAGGCGTGTTAATGAAGACAGGGCCCGGCTTAACGAGAATATAAACTGTGACCAACGATAACAGCAGACCGCTAATGTTGGTGTGTAGCCAGGAACAATCCCCACAGCAAATTTCGGCAATGGTACCCTTGATACGAGGTAACTGCGAAAGGGCCGTAGAGTCGGAAAGTCACCGATTTTTTGCTTTGTTTTGTTTTGTTGTTTTGTTGGGTTTGTGTGTGTGGGTGTGTGTGTGTGTGTGTGTGTGTGTGTGTGTGTGTGTGTGTGTGTGTGTGTGTGTGTGTGTGTGTGTGTGTGTGTGTGTGTGTGTGTGTTTACAAAGGACAGTTGAACAGCTTTCACTTCTGTAATCTCTTGCATTTGAATACCCGACAATACAAGGGTAAAACAGCGCTGCCAGTTCATGTCATCCCATTTTGTTCTTATTTTTTTCTTGTCATGATAATCAAAAGTGAGTCCATCGAACGTCTGGACGTCTTCGCAAAAGCCAGTTTTTGGGATTGTTCTGTTTTGTTTTTTAAAATTGTTTTTGATGTTGAAGAGACGCTTTTTCCTTTGCCCCGGAGAACCAATCAGACTCCATGGTGTTTTTGGCCACTATCATACGGATCAGGATGAAACAATTTGTGTTTTAATGGAAACGTATTCTTTAATACGCAAGCGCTTTTTAGTTTCTGCTTTTTAATTCTTTGGTCTGTTACTGTGTTTTCACATCACGGGAATGGTGTTTGGCTTTTTCTTCTGGTTTGCTTTGTTTTGGGATATGACAACTTAGTGCTCACCCATATCTTGTCACGTTCGTCGAGACCTGCCACCTCCTGGTCACAGTCTGATTTACAAGTTTACACCTAGAATGATGGATAATTCCCAAAAACATAGCTTTTCTGACACCTGGTTATCTTTTCTTGTCTATTCTTTACCTAGCGCAATTATGTATGTGGCACCCAATAAAACCAAAAACAAAACAGATTTCGTTTCTGTTGTTCGTTTTTTAAAAGAGATTCTCCTTCAAATAGCATTACTTATTTTGGTTTTGTGAATTATCAGAATTTTAAAAGCTATCATGTTCAGATGGAAAATTCGATAGCACCCGTGAAAACTAGTGTTTCAGACAGTAAATCAGACTAATACACACCAGATACTCGCGTGTTTTGTTGTTCTTGTAAGGAAAAGAAACCCGTAAGTTTTGGTTTCACAATTTGAAGGTATGTCAAGTATTCCACCACCTGCTGCCTGACCTCAAAAATTGTACTTTCGCCAAGTATTGAACATTGCATTGGCAGTTGCACAAAAATGTTCCCTTCCTGACCCCAAAGTTTTGTTTTGGTATTTTTTTTAAACCGATGTTTGTCTTCCATGGCTGACTCAGCGAACATCTGGGGTCAGCTTGTGGTCATTAGAATATTGTGGTACTTACTTGTGTCTGTTCACCATATTGTAAAAGTCCAGATATCAGTCTTCTATCTGAAATGCAAATGACCATAATCAGGATTTATAATGGTAATTAAGGATTGGTTCGCATTTAGGATCAAAGGGATGGTGTACAAAATGATCGTCGCTCTTCATCACTTCAAAATATCAGTCAAATTTTAGTTTGCGTTTCAATTCAGTTGGTAATAGGAAAAAGGTGTCTTTTCTTTTTGTTGTTGTTGCACTTTTTGGCACCCTAGTCCTACATTGAGTTCTAAATGGAAAACAAATATTATTGGAGGAATTTACCAAATTAAATGCTTTACCACAGCTAATCTCGCACTTGGCTTTGATCTCCGAGTTACGAAAAGTAAAGACAGAGTCAACAATCAAGCCACTTTATTTGCTCGATCTCTCTTCTGCTCGAGCATATCAGTTTACAGAAACAAAATATATAATTCAATTTATTATAACATTTCTTTTTTTTTTAAAAAAGAACATATTAATACATATTACATGTATTATATACGTTCATACATATAAACTACATATTGAAGGTAGGGAAATTCAACGGAAGATCAAAATCTATAATGAAGTCAATTTTCTCAATCGGCGCAAGATATAACAAGATACGAATAAGAGACTGCAGGTGGCTCTCCCCACACACGGTTCAGCGAATGTGGATTGAATGTTTTACGTCTTCATTTTTTTATCTCGCTCTAATCAAATCAGAAAAGTTCTGTTCAGAATATAGGAAGGAAAGCATCGAAACGAAGCAGGAGCACAGAGATGTAAAATTTCTCAAGAACTCTATTCCAAGAACTTTCAATCGATATGAAGGAACGTTCAGCTTATAGAGCTGGGCCTGTCATGTGCCTTCTTAACGTCAGATAATAAGGTGGCTCAAACTCTATTTCCGTCGGCCACCAGGGGCAAACAGAGTGCTAACAAACATAAACACTTACTTTAGTTGAAGGTATCAACCTACCTAAGGAGTAATCATATCAGAGCTATCAAATATATGGAGGAATATTTCTAAATGAGATCATACGAAACCCTTTTAAACTTCAAAATAGCATTTTTAGAAACCTTTTGGGTCTATTTCTTGCTTGAGCTAATGCACCCAGCACTTTTAATCTTAAATCACGTTTTTATTGCCAGCATTTTACGCGTTTTGGATTATCTGATTTAAAAAGTGAGGACGGGAACCTTTTATGCAACATAGCTAAATAGCTAAAAGTACCCCCCCCCCCCTCTCCCAACCAAAAAAAAAAAGATAAAGATATCAACTGGAGTTCAGCGTTTAATTTTGCCTTTAGGAGACACAGAGCCACTCTAGTTTGGGGAAAAATCTCTGTGCACTGAAAACACTTTGTTGATATGAGCGAGCAGAATGTAATAATATAACCAGGGAAGCAAAATAACAGTTTAACAACGGGTACAGTTTTAAAAACAGGTTACCGTTGTTTGTTTTGTCTTTTTTATGTTGTTGGGTTTTGTTTGGGGGGGGGGGGGGGCGGTTTTTTTTTGCTTTGTTGGGGGGGGGGGTTTAGGGGAGAGGGGTTCCTCGTTATTTTTTACTGGTATATTACGATACACGCATGCTGCGTATCCCATGGACAGCTAGAAAAACAAAATGGAGATGTGTTGGTTGAAGCAAATTGCAGACGACAGCTTTGGACGATATACGAAAGCGACAGGCAAAGTTCATTGGACACACAAGGCGGAAAGAAGCATTGGAGAAGATTGTAACAACAGGCAAATTTGATGGAAAGAGGGGCAGAGGCAGAAAGAGGGAAACGATACTGGACATGTTGACAACATGGCTGGAAACAACAAGAACGACAGACACCATCGCTGTAACACAAGACAGAGTGAGGTGAAGGTCCATGACCGTCTGCACCAGTCGGCAAGGCACCGGATGATGATGATGAAGATGATATTACGATACAAGACCTTGCTTCTAAGGTATTATAAAAATAAGATTACTCAATATATATTATTGATTATCATAATTTGAGAGAATGCTTTTTATTCTTTCAGTTACTTCTACGACGCAAAGCATCACGCATATATTCTGATCTTAATCAACACATGACAATAATTCATATTATATCTCTCATTGTTTTTCTCCATCTTGTGTGTTAGTGGGTATGTGTTGGAGTTTGTTTTGTATGTCTGTGTGCGCACGGTCAAAAATGAGAGAGAGAGAGAGAGAGAGAGAGAGAGAGAGAGAGAGAGAGAGGGGGGGGAGAGAAAGAGAGAGAGAGAGAGAGAGAAAACAAAGGGGAGATAGAGAGAGAGATTAAGAAAGAGACAGAGAGAGGAAGAGACAGACAGACAGACAGACAGGCAGACAGACAGACAGACAGACAGACAGACAGACAGACAGACAGACAGACAGACAGGAGAGTGAGAGGGGGGGTGTCAAAAGTGCACACGTACTAAAAGTATTGATTAGAAAAAGGACATTATCGTCTTGACATTGTTCCAAGAAGAAATTCTGAACATAAACAAGAACATCTAATACAAAAACAAACTCTCATTTTGGATTAGTCTGGATGAGAAAACTGTAGACACTAACACCCACGAAATAAGTAGTGATTGTGACATTATATTTCGTTCCCCAAAACAGTACTAATAAGTCTTCAATCCACCTCACTGACATGCAAGCACTGTGACAGAATCTGCGCTTCAATTATAGGAAGAATTAGCGATGAAAGAAGCTGCATGAAGACAACCTTGAGACCATCTTAAGCTAAATTGACCGTCTGCATAGACGAAAAGAACCATACACTAATATAATAAGTAGAGCATAAAATCAATATTTTACTATATTATTATTATATTATTATTTTCTTCACTTGACGACTCGTGCATTTGTTAAAGAGATTTTAAATAGAATTGCCAGTATTATGTTTGATGAAGAAACTCTTTTCATGTTACATGTTACACAAGTGATTTTCTTTTTTAAGTCTTTTAAACTATTTGATGAGCTATGGGTGTTGTTGTGGGTGGTTTACTGGCGCTCTGATATTGTTTTTCTTCTTCTTTTCTATCAAACATCTGTCGTCTCTATCTTTTCTCCTTTTTTTTTTGGGGGGGGGGGAACATATTGGTTCTTGCTGTTCCTGTTTTTTAGCTTCCATTGAATCATTGCAGTTATGAGTAAAGGTTGATGAGCATGATAACAGCCTCTTGTCATCTGAATAGACTCGAGCAATAAAAAAAAGAAGTAGAAGCAGATCCATTACCCGTGTGTTCAGAAATGGCTACCTCTTGGTACAGGGTAATAAAAGTGTCATAATGTACAGATAAAAAGTCAGTCTGAGAAAAAAAAGCCAAACGATCATGGAAGTAATTGTTCACCGTATTCTACTAGTTACCGAAGAGAAGACTAAAAAGAACAGAGAAAACACGGTTAACTAAAGAGGAGCCTTTCAGGTTAGGAACGCGCGCCCGCTGAAAATATGCGATTTCTCGGCGTGTTCCGCTCTCCGCCCGCTCGCGACGGTGGTGGGTTTCGGCGGCGCTGGGCAAGCGCGAGGCAAAGAGCGACCGAGACAAGCGAAAAAGAGAGGGGGGCTTGTCGAGTTAGGCAGGAGAGATTCGAGAGGGCTCTCAGTTCGCCCAACGACTAGGGCTCAGTGCACGAACGCGGAGGTTTCTATTGGAATTATCGTCATTGAACTGACTTGGCGATTTGGTGATTTCTCCAGGACTTCTTCTGCCATGCGGACGAAGGGAACTTCAGTAACGCTGTTATTTTTCATGTCGTGATTGTAAGAGTGGTGTTTTTAGGTACTAATATTCAAACATAAGCTTTAAAATTCGCAAGGCATTGTGGAATAATTGACTTGTGGTCTGTCTTTGCAGTGTGTAAGGTACGCAGTCCGCTAATCCGATAAGGACTGGATCATAGATAACATAAACATAAAACCAGTAAATCCGGGTCTGAAATGTAGATGCAGACGGAGTTCTTAAAACATATGCATTGCACAGGTGTAAACATACCGTTTTCCAGAAATGTTTAACTAAGGCGTTTCATCTTGTTTTTATTAAACAGGCCTAAAGCAGAACCTTCTTCATTTTAGGTTTACAGTATTTAGATGTACATTACACCAAACTCCTTTAAACCCGTTCGTTTGAGTCGTAAAACGTCTAAACAAGCACGTAAAAACGTACATTCTGTACTCACAACTATTGGAGCCGAAACTATCAGCCTTTGCCTTTAGCGCCAGTACAATGTACAAGTAAAACCAAAGTTTGAAAGTGTTTATAAAATACTTATTGAAGATAGCGTTTCTAAATTTAAAAAATGACAATACTTTTTTTTAACCACTATTCTTCCCTAAAAAGAAATGAATTTTATGCACGACAGCTACGTTTCTTTTTAATTATTAATTTATTCCCAAGCTTATCTCTGTAAATTTCTTGAGCTTTCCAAATTTTATATAAAACAGTCTCTTTAACGTTTACTGTTTTATCTTTGTAATTGTAATTCAATCCGAAAGTGGATCTCTTTCGATGCTATATATTAGGAGCTGACCAGACTTTTCCTATAATTCTTCTTCTTGTCCTTTAGACCTTGCACAGATATTATATCAGAAGCATCGGTTTTCTCAATGGACGATCAAATCTCAGTTGCCTCCGTTCAGGGCTATAGAGCAAACATGGTGCTTGAGTCCGACTGGGAAGGACCATCCTAAAAACTCCACGTATTGATAGGCTAACCTATATCTCTTGCATTTGGAAAAGAGCTGATTTTACTCACGTAAGTTTTAGTAGTAATTACTCACCACTGTGTTGGAGTATTTTCGTTTTGACCGGATATATGCCAGCAACAACATGACAACGGCAAAAGGATATAACAGAGTCCACAGTGCTTCGTCCTGTGGCATTATGTCGTTGTGGTTTTCTCTGGTCTTCCTCTTCCTCGTGCTCCCTGGAGTGTATTCTGCCTACGAGAGATGCCCACGGGAATGCAACTGTCGTTCCAGAGGCTTTGTGGACTGTAGCTTCAGAAATTTGAACTACGTACCTAGAGGAATACCCAAATATGTGCAGAGATTGTAAGTACTGACACGTAGAAATAGTAATCCCTTTGTTTCTCTATCTTTATCTCTCTCTTTCTCTCTCTCTCTCTCTCTCTCTCTCTCTTTTTTTTTTTCTCTCTCTCTCTCTTTCTCTCTCGTGCGCGCGTGTGTGTCTCTCTGTCCCTCTCTTTAACTCATTGTTTAAGCCCTTTACCTTTCTCCCCGTATCTTTCCTTATGTTTTCTCTCGTGGTCTCTCTT
>NW_004797442.1:358946-365242 GCF_000002075.1 Aplysia californica
ATAGTAGTAGTAGTAGTAGTAGTAGTAGTAGTAGTAGTAGTAGTAGTAGTAGTAGTAGTAGTAGTAGTAGTAGTAGTAGTAGTAGTAGTAGTATACCTTAAAGTATCTAAAGATGCAACTGCTGTTTAGTAAGCCATCGATAACTTCTGTACGGAGTGTGGGTCTCTTCCATGTCCATTATCTATATCTAAGTCCACACCCTCATCATCCCGCAGTTGTGAGTGCCACTTTGGCCGATAGCTTATCTGTATGTCAACAACTACCGTATATTATAGAGATAATTACCACTTTGCTCCACTTTCTAGGCTTAACCTTGTCAAAGACCTGTACAACAATCCATGCCCTACATAGCTTCCCAAAACAAATACATGTGACTTCATTAGAAAAATAATACAGTTTCATTGTTATTCAAGTTTCCTCGAGAAAAACAGTTTTCTAACTAAAAACGGTTGATTTGACTGAGACAACAAATACACAATGCAGTGAGATAGCATAGATGATAATATTGTTCTGCACAGCAATCTAAGAAGGTCTCCAACTTTGCCTTATATCCTCACCTATACAGACTTTCCTTCAAAATAGGAAAATAACTTTCGTAAGACACATGTTTGCATACCCGACTCGTAATCTCGAAATCCCGGGCCTTATTCTGGCATACCTTGTGGGATTTTGGGGGGAGTTTATGGGTCTTTTACAGTAGTTCGAGCCCATAACAGACTGGTGTTAAATTTTAAAAGACGTAGCTCTATTACATTTTAAACAACTAACACATGCTAAGAGGGAAAATAAAACCGAGACAAAACCATTTCTATGGGAAGCTATCTCTATAATATCACTTTTGTAGAAAATGCTATTGAAAAAAAAACCTCCAGTATCTTTTAAGTCTCTTATTCCTATAAGACATTCACTCTTAAAAGACATTGTTACATCTCTGTGTGGTCAAGGTAATCTTTAATGGCCTTTAGGGGGACCATGATTCACTTGCCCGAGGCTAAGGACATCACAAAATAGACAAAACAGCACCTAAACATTGATGACTCATGTTGCCTCAATGAATAAGTTACATACGTGACACATCGTGGGGAAGGCAGACGTTCGTCAAAATAATGAAACCGAATTAAACGCCATTTTTCTGCCTGTTTGGAAATTTTTATCGAATTTTACAGAAAACGTCGTATATAAATTTAAAAAACACATTTCTGTGTAGATTTTAATGAAACGCGTTGATTAAAAACACAAAGAAAAATGCAAATTTCCCTTTTCCAAAGACTCACAAACTATGAAAGTTACCAAGCCTTGGCCGCAATTTTCTTATTCAACTCTGTAACCAGGCGGATCCCACCTGTTTCAGTCACTAAAATCTCGATTTCTATTCAAGATAAATGGGTACTTATTTTCATCTAAAGTAAGACAATAAAACAAATTTCAAGATGATACCAGTAGCTCCACATGCTCAAAAACTGACGAGCGTCTGATTCCACCGCGTCGTGATACATTATATTAAGGGTTCGGCCTTCTCCCAACAACTGTCTGTTCCAGACATACCAGCACATGATACCCACAAATAACCGATATCTAAGCTATTATTTTATTGGTGACATCTTGGGAAGTAGGGAAGAGCATGGTGTTTACCTTGTAGAGATACGCTCTTTCCTGTCCGTATGGCTCTGACTCACACACTAAAGGCATTTTAATAGGGAATGGAGTAAGAAATATTTTCAATGATTGTGTTCCTTGAAAGAAACCGTCAGGGAAATGAGCCTTAATACACCAGGTTGTGCAAAACAAGGAGAACGAAATTCGGCAAAATAGTGTTTTGAAAGATCTTATAAATTCTAGACAGCCGCAAATCGTATTTTTTTAAACTACCAGGGTATGCTGAAAATAGCCTGGAGCAAGACTTTCAGCTTCTGGACCATTCCATGAAAAATGACACTGTTGTCACACACACACTAGTCGCGCGGATATGATTGCATGTTGAGAGAGAAAATCTAAGCAGTGATAGAGATAATTTTTAGGGGGTTATAGGCAACCTTTCAACCCCCTCTCACCCCCCCCCCCCCCCCCGCCCCACACACACACACACCAGAATATTTTGTTTTTTAATGACTCTACCCAAGTTAAAAACTTTTCCAGCAGGCCATCATTCCCATGTTGTGTGTGCCACTGTAGTTTCAATTTTCGTGGATTGGCCCCTCTTGCTTTGCTGTGAAGAACGTTTTAAGGTTGTCAGACACTTCAAATTTGACTGGCTGTAAAAATTGATTTGTTTTATATACATCATGCATAACATCTGATTTCCCTTTAGTGTGTGACCTCGGTTATTTAATGTTTTTTATCATATTTTTTTCGGGGGAGAGAGGGGGGTGAGATCCTGTAGAAAGCTACTCCATTATGAACAAGAGAACCATCTCCATAATGTTGGACCTTTTTATGCAAACAGTTTAACGAACCGAGTGGTTTCACATTTCATCCCTATCCAGCTCTTCATTCCTCGCTCAATCCACAGGGTTGTGACTCCTTTCAGCGAGAAGTCGCAGCGAACCCGAATGAATAAAATCATGATCTTAACGCCGCGTGGTGAACAAATTACAAAATTACAGCTTGAAGCATGTGACAGACTTGAAACATTATTCCTTTTGTTGCAACGTCAGGTTAGGCTCAGCATGTTCCGTAGTGTTTTGCAGCAATGATTGACTAGGCTGGTAGCGCTCTTGAGTAAAGGGGGGCGAGAAATTATAATAATTATGATGATGCTTGAAGAAAAACCAAGGTTGATGCCTTGTTATTATTTTGTTTATGTTCTCGAGATTATACAATATTCTTTGTTGGTGATTAAAGTTTACCTGGCGGTATTTTTTCTGCACCTTTAAGCTCTTATATCTTCCCACTAAAAGTTCTTTTTTTCTCTTTTCTAATATATTACATGTCTTCCTCACTGTGTCCCAAGCTCAAGTGTCATTCCATCTGTCTGACTGTCTGTCTATCTGTCTGTCTATCTATATGTCTGTCTATTCGCTCCACATCTCTATCTTTCTCTCTCCCTGTCTTTCTCTCTGCCTTTCTCTCTCTTTCTTTCTCTCTCTCTCTCCCTCTCTCTCTCTCTCTTTCATTCTTTCTTTTTCTCCTTTTCTCCCCTCTTCTCTTTCTCTCTCTATCCCTCCCTCTTTCTTTCTTTCTTTCTTTCTTTCTTTCTTTCTTTCTTTCTTCCTCTCTCTCTCTCTGTATCTGCCTCTCTCTCTCTCTCTCTCTCTCTCTCTCTCTCTCTCTCTCTCTCTCTCTCTCTCTCTCTCTCTCTCTCTCTCTCTCTCTCTCTCTCTCTCTCTCCGTCTCTTTTTTTCTCAGAGTAATCCCCTTTATTCCTGTATTCTTTCAGTTCCTTCTTCTTATCTCCATCCACATACTTTGTAAAAATTTACTCAAAGCCCCCCGTAATATTACCAAAAAAACAAAATTTTCAATATCTGAGGCCGTATTATGCACTTTCATCTTCAAAACTTTTTGATCACCAACATAGCGTTTGAAATACAAGGCCCTGACTGCCTTATAAATGGGGCAAAAATTCATTTAAGTTTAAAAACAAAAAAACAAACCAACCACCGTGTCGGTTGTGCTTTTCACCTAAGAATATCATTTATTATAAAAGAATTGACCTTAACGTTGGACGAAGGAAATGCAATAAAACGACAAATATAAGAGGAAACACGATATATATCTACTAATAAGAAATGTTTTATTGAAACACCCAAAAGTCCGAACATGATGTGTAAAGGGTGCTTTACTTTAAGTACACATTTTCGGAGCAAAGAACGTTTTACGACTACTTCTAATTTGTTTTTTACTCTTTCAAACACGACTTCTACAATATTATGGCAAGTAACTTAGTTCTACAGAGAACACCCTTTTCTAACAATAGGCGCTTTTTCCGTAGCTTGTGAACTTATCTCGAAGCGGAAATGTCCAATGTGAATTTTGTTCAACTCAGCCACTCAATTTCTCAAAATCTCAAACTATTCTGTAACCAAAAGGAAAACACCATTAGAACGATGACGAGGGCATCCGGTACCTGTGTTTGTTTTTGATGCTATTCTTTAGTTAAGCTTGCTATGCTTCATATAGTCTTTAAACATCAACACAGCGCCTAATGTGCAACAATAAACAACGAAAACGTCAACGGTTATTATTCCTCAAGGAAAAAACGATCTTTGAAGTACGTTTTTATTTTAAACCAAAATATTTTGTACGTGGTGTTGAGAACAAAACAAATCCCAACTGGTAGGCTACGTGGAGAAACCTCGGTAACAATTTCAATAATTACACTGACAAGCCTTGACCTACATATTTGTCACTTTTATGTTTACGTTTTATATTCTGTCTACTCTTGACTTTCTATTTCATGCTCATTTAAAACAAAAGAATTCATTGGTTCAAGAAAAGTGCAGACCGATATGAATAAGACAATCGAATTCAGAATGGAAATGGCTGAAATAATAAACTGGATCCCATTTCCTTAGGATACGAATTAAATAGTTAAAATTAAACCTCTTTCTGTGTGTTTTTCAATAGGGCTGAATGAGAGTGAACGAGAAGTGTGAAAATGAAGAAAGATGTCGCAATGATTTCCCGTTTTCAGAATAAATAGCTATAGTTGTTTTGGTTTTTTTTCCCCTCCGGTCTATTTCACCCTCAAGTGATAAAGGGTTTACTCCTTTATATACCACAGGCACCCTTGTTTGTGTTCTTTGTTTGTGATATCTGCACTTCCTTTCTTCTATTTTTGCCTGGTGGGTGTATGAGGTCGGTCGCAGAGATAAGCATTTCCTCGCTGCACGAGCCTGCATAGCCCTGCTATCATCAGACAATGTTTTGACTTCACTAATTGCCTTCCATTCGGCTTCCTTTTGCTTATATTTCTTCCGAATCTTTTCCACGTTTTCTCCTTTGGCTTTTTCTTCTTCATTCTCATTCTATGCGCCTACGGCTCGAGTTATAATTGACGATTCATCTCCTTTTTAAAGGTTTGTCTTTCCATTCTTCCTTTTGATTTTTCCCTTTCTTGTTTTCTTATCGGAATAGAGCCCAGGGAACACATGCGTCCTTTGTTTACATTTACATTAACAGACGTAGCCTATGGTTGTGGGCTACGATAAGTCGCTCTCATTGACTCCCGTAGCTTTGCTATCTAAGGTGTCTTACGCCTAAAGAAAAGGGAACTGTGACGTGAAGATTTTTGAAGTGACGAGGAGGAGAAGTCTTTTTTGTTAACAAAAGAGAGCAATTAAAGTCAGCTCCATTTGGGTTTGCGGTAACGCATATTTTTTTCCAATTTATTTCGTTTGTCTTTCTATAGAAAAAAGCACGCAGGAAGAAGGTCGAAAAATGCACCCGAAAAAAAAAACAACCAAAAGGATAGTCTGCTATTTTTACACAAAAAGAATACCTTGGCTATCCGGTGCCAAATAGCCACCCTTCTCCTCGCAAACCATCTTTTGGGTAGACATGAAGCAATCAGAATTGAGGACATGATGTAATGATAATACTTTCTAAACTTATCTTTTGTCCGCAGTGTTTTTATAGGTAGCATCATTGGAGTTTTTTTCAGAGATAGACTGAAGTGAAAAACAATAGAAAGAAACTGCCCACTGGAACCATTGTAAAGTCAAATTAGCCTTCAGTGGGAACAAAAACAAACAAACACATGATGTTCATTTTCGTTTTAACTTTGACCCTCCACGTGTTATTACCAGGGCAGTTATATATTAAGCATTGTTGTAACGCTCTAAGGGTTCGAGGAGGCAGGACTTCCAATTAAGCTGCCATCTTTGAAACGAGCGAGCTGTGTGTGTTGAGACTACTTCCCAACTATCATAAATCTAAAAAGAGGTTCGAAACAAATGCCATCCACGTCGAAGTACATCAAGGTACGAGCAGAGCTAATGGTGTAGCCTACAATTTTCACGTTACCCTCGAATTATGTAATGTTGAATCCTTCTGCAATTTAACCCGAACTGCCTTTCTTCTTGTGGGTATGGACAGATGGATCAAGTACCAACAAGCAAAACAGCATTTCGTTCATGAAACAATCAGTGTAAATGTGGCTATAGAATCTAACTAGGCACTGGCGTGGCATACTTATACGCCAGAACACAGATCTTGATATTCCTACAATGTTTGCTCAAAATCAACAAACATCTGTTCACATAAGATACCCACACAAACACACACGTATGTATACACCGAGATATACACACACACACACACACACACACACACACACACACACACACACACACACA